>NW_026600402.1:35000-62079 GCF_029448725.1 Salvelinus fontinalis | reverse complement strand
GAGGAAGCAGGTGGTTCATTCTCCATAGGGGGAAGCAGGTCATGTGCCTATGATGCCATCAACGTAATTTCCTGCCACGGTGGAGAGTGCTGGGATACCTCCTCCTTGAGAGAGGATGCTGATGCAAGCCATGGCAACACCATAGTAACAGCATCAGCACCAGTAGGTTATACTGTATGTATATGACATGGTCCAGCAAGAACGGGCTACATTTTATTCTTGGAGGGATATTTTTTTCTGGAGCCCCCCGCAGAAATGGTTTGAAAAAATATACAGTGCCAGTCAAAAGTTTGGACACATCTACTCTTTCAAGGGTTTGTTTAAAAAAAAACTATTTTCTACATTGTAAAATAATAGTGACGACATCAAAACGATGAAATAACACATATGGAATCATGTAGTAACCAAATGTTAAACAAATAAATTCAAATATACTCAAATATACTCAAATATATTTGAGATTCTTCAAAGTAGCCACCCTTTGTCTTGATGACAGCTTTGCACACGCTTGGAATTATCTCAACCAGCTTCATGAGGTAGTCACCTGGAATGCATTTCAATTAACAGGTGTACCTTGTTAAAAGTTCATTTGTGGAATTCATTTCCTTTTTAATGCGTTTGAGACAATCAGTTTTGTTGTGACAAGATGATGTTGGTATACAGAATATCGCCCTATTTGGTAAAAGACCAAGTCCATACTATGGCAAGAACAGCTCAAATTGCTGCAAAGAAACCACGACTAAAGGACACCAATAAGAAGAAGAGACTTGCTTGGGACAAGAAACATGAGCAATGGACATTAGACAGGTGGAAATCTGTCCTTTGC
Organism: Salvelinus fontinalis; assembly: GCF_029448725.1. Lineage (NCBI taxonomy): Eukaryota > Metazoa > Chordata > Actinopteri > Salmoniformes > Salmonidae > Salvelinus > Salvelinus fontinalis. Next base: position 61,253 of record NW_026600402.1, on the reverse strand, counting down.
TCTGATGAGTCCAAATTTAGTAGTTGAACGGATTATCTCTGCATGTGTGGTTCCCACCGTGAAGCATGGAGGAGGTGGTGTGATGGTGTGGGGTGCTTTGCTGGTGACACTGTTGATGATTTATTTAGAATTCAAGGCACACTTAACCAGCATGGCTACCACAGCAATCTGCAGTGACACGCAATCCCATCTGGTTTGCGCTTAGTGGGACTATCATTTGTTTTTCAACAGGACAATGACCCAAAACACACCTCCAGGCTGTGTAAGGGCTGTTTGAATAAGAAGGAGAGCGATGGAGTGCTGCATCAGATCACCTGGCTTCCACAATCAACTGACCTCAAACCAGTTGAGATGGTTTGGGATGAGTTGGACTGCAGAGTGAAGGAAAAGCAGCCGACACGTGCTCAGCATATGTGGGAACTATTTCAAGACTGTTGTAAAAGCATTCCTCATGAAGTTGATTGAGAGAACACCAAGTGCAAACTTCTTGCACAAAATATATTTTGACTTGTTTAACACTTTTTTGGTTACTATATGATTCCATATGTGTTATTTCATAGTTTAGAAGTCTTCACTGTTATTCTACAATGTAGAAAATAGTAAAAATAAAGAAAAACCCTTCAATGAGTAGGCGTGTCTAAACTTTGACTGGTACTGTAAATCATATACAATTCTGGAACATAAATTATTACAGTTTTATGAATTTAATACACAGATAATGCTGTAAATGTATTGATAGTAATCAAGGCAGAGATCACTTTCTCAAAATGTTCTCTCACTCTGCCCTCTCTACCTACTTTATAGCATCATCTCTCTCTCCCCTGTCTCTCTCCCCCCTCTATACACATATCTCTCTCTCCCCTCTCTCTCCCTCCTCTATATACATATCTCTTTTCACCATCTCTCTCCCCCCTCTATACACATATCTATTTTCACCATCTCTCTCCCCCCTCTATACACATATCTCTTTTCACCATCTCTCTCCCCCCTCTATACACATATCTATTTTCACCATCTCTCTCCCCCCTCTATACACATATCTCTTTTCACCATCTCTCTCCCCCCTCTATACACATATCTCTTTTCACCATCTCTCTCCCCCCTCTATACACATATCTCTTTTCACCATCTCTCTCCCCCCTCTATACACATATCTCTTTTCACCATCTCTCTCCCCCCTCTATACACATATCTCTTTTCACCATCTCTCTCCCCCCTCTATACACATATCTCTTTTCACCATCTCGCTCTCTTTCTGTCTCTCTCTGTTCTTCTAGCAGTAATACGTTCAGGGATGCAGGTCATTGGTAACATGGGTCTGGGTTGAAGGTGTATGATTATATGCTGTCCCTGGGCACTGCATGGAGGGGGGGGGGGGTGAGGGATGAGGGAGGGAAGAGATGGGGAGGGGTGTGGGACAGTTGAGTGATGAGGACAGCGAGAGGGAGGAGAGGGGTATATACTGTTGGGATTACAGTGTAATAGACACTGAGGTGAAGGGTGTAACTGAGGTTCATGGAATACTCCTAGCTCACTCCATTGAACAAGGATTCTAACAGGAGGCGACGGGAACGCCGAACAGGGAACAGAAAGATGTGCCAGATGAGGGCAAATATTCTTAACCGTTAAAACAGGGAAACATGCCCCCCCTCTCCTTTTCTCCCTCCCCTTTTCATTTTCTACCATCCCTTTTAAACCTCTTCCATTCTCTTTCCAGCCTTGTACTCCCTCTCTCCTCTCTTCTTCTGTATTCTCTATACCATGCCACCTCCCTGCTGTCCCTCCTCCTCCCCCACCTCTCCATTGCTCTCTCTAACATTCTTGTAAATGTCAGTAAATATAAGTCCGTTAGTTCTTCCATGCACTGCTCACAAGCTTCATGAGACTCTGTTGCTTTCTGATCTAACCTGTGTGCATGTGTGTTCGTGTGTGCTTGTGCATGTGTTTGTTCTTGGGTGTGTGTGTAAACACCAAGGCGGCGGATGCAGAGATACAATACACAGTGGGCCTGACTAGTCAAACATGCCCTGGGGTACACTGGCATCACGTCTCCATGTCATGAGACGCTTCTCTGGGGTGAAGAGGAAGAAAAGGCGTCTCCCTCCCTCTCCAGTGGTAAATAAGTCCAGGAAGTCACGCTCTAAGCCAGCATGTCACTGACAGTCATCCCATCATTCAGTACAGTAGATGAGCTCTTATTAACAGGTGCTAGTTAAGAGAGAGATTGAAATAGAGAGGAGGGGTCCAGGATTGATGCTGACAACAGCTGATCCGTGACCCCACTCTCTGAGGGTGTTGCATGTGTAGAATGCACACTTGTGTGAAATAGGACAAATCTAAGCACCCACCTAATTATGTATTATGGAGTGGCGACAAAGGGAGTGTGGGACTAGACGAAGAGAGGAAAGACAAAAATAAGACAAAATTACTTTCCAAACACATACACTCAAAGGCTGGGCAGACTGTTGGGAAAGGGAGAATGGGACTGCATCAGGGGAGGGAAAATAAGAGATTGACCCCAGCCAAGCATCCCTCAGCACCTCTGTATTACTGCAACATATTACCCTCCATATCTATATCTGCTACACTGCACAGCTCTGTATATCTCTACAACATGGGCCCTCCCTACAGTATCTAGGCTTTTAATATCTATGTTCGTCCCCCTACAATGCACAGCTCTCTAGATTTATACAACATGGACTCTCCCTACAGTATCTATGCCTTGCATATCTATGTCCTGCTGTAATACAAATCCCTCTGGACCTCTGCATATCTACAGTATATGAATGTGCACATCTAGAGTATGTCCTGGGCTGGGAATGGCCCATCTCACCCAAAAGAATATGGAATGTGCTCCTCACAAAACACTCGATATGACCTTATCAGTTTTAAATATGCTGAATGACAACGGCACCATCTTAATGAATACCTTATCACTGGCAGTCTCACTGTCTGTTCTGGGCTGAAGAATGTGTGCGTTTGTGTTGGTGTGTTGTATAATGATTATTTAGTAATCAGAGCTATATATTTATCCAAATATATGCCTTTGACAGTGATTATTTGAGGGCTGTGACGAAATAATGGGTTTTGCTGAGTCTAGCCTATTAATTTCTAAGTGTAGCTCCCAACTTAGGATGTTTTTATGAGTGTTGCTTGTGTACGTCTATGAATCTGGGTCTGGGTAAATAGACACGCAGAAGATGGTAGTTCTAGCAGAGAGAGAGAGACATAGACTGCTGCTGCACTATCCTTATGTAAGACCTCTTCATTAATATTCTATGAGCACTATTCTGACAGTGAGTGAGCCGAGTGAGTCTCTGTCTGTCTGTCTGTCTGTCTGTCTGTCTGTCTGTCTGTCTGTCTGTCTGTCTGTCTGTCTGTCTGTCTGTCTGTCTGTCTGTCTGTCTGTCTGTCTGTCTGTCTGTCTGTCTGTCTGTCTGTCTGTCTGTCTGTCTGTCTGTCTGTCTGTCTGTCTGTCTGTCTGTCTGTCTGTCTGTCTGTCTGTCTGTCTGTCTGTCTGTCTGTCTGTCTGTCTGTCTGTCTGTCTGTCTGTCTGTCTGTCTGTCTGTCTGTCTGTCTGTCTGTCTGTCTGTCTGTCTGTCTGTCTGTCTGTCTGTCTGTCTGTCTGTCTGTCTGTCTGTCTGTCTGTCTGTCTGTCTGTCTGTCTGTCTGTCTGTCTGTCTGTCTGTCTGTCTGTCTGTCTGTCTGTCTGTCTGTCTGTCTGTCTGTCTGTCTGTCTGTCTGTCTGTCTGTCTGTCTGTCTGTCTGTCTGTCTGTCTGTGTGTGTGTGTGTGTGTGTGTGTGTGTGTGTGTGTGTGTGTGTGTGTGTGTGTGTGTGTGTGTGTGTGTGTGTGTGTGTGTGTGTGTGTGTGTGTGTGTGTGTGTGTGTGTGTGTGTGTGTGTGTGTGTGTGTGTGTGTGTTCCTACATTAGCAGGACCCCAGGTCCTAACATTTTACCTGCATGTCCTGAAAAGTTAGTTAGAAACATTTTATTTTTGGTTATTTCTTTTATCAGGTCCTGAATTTGTTAAACTTATATTTTAAGCTTAACGGTTAGAATTAGGGTTTTGGGGTTAAGGTTAGGTTAGGTTTAAGGTTAGCATTACGGTTAGGTTTAAGGTTAGCATTAGGGTTAGGTTTAGAGTTTTGGGAAAATAGGATTTTAAATGTTCAAACATTTTTACACTCCAAAAAGTCCTGACATTTCACAAAAACAAAGTGTGTGTGTGCGTGTGTGTGCATGTACATTCTTGCTTGCATGAGTGTGTGTGTTCACTGCATGTACATGGCCGCGAGAGTGTATGCATCTGTGTTTTCCATCTGTGATCAAGGTCGGCAGGTAGCCTAACGGTAAAGAGCACCGTGCTTCTACATCTGCATTGCTTGCTGTTTGGGGTTTTAGGCAGGGTTTCTGTACAGCACTTTGTGACATTGGCTGATGTAAAAAGGGCTTTATAGGCAGCGGACGTAAAGGTAACGTAAAGGTAATGGCGGACTGAACGAAGTTATGTAGAGCACCTCAAGATAAAACATAATATTCGAAATATCTGCTAAATTAGACTAAAATATTAGCACTAAATAATCTGGTGGGTGATAACCTTCAATCTGGATAATAACACAAAACAAATCCTAAGACTAGAGACAATTATCGACAAATATTACGAAAACAAGCAACACCCAAACATGACGGAGAGTAAGACAGGGGAACCGATTCAAAAACGAAAACGTGACTCCTCAACCGACACGGATGATCTAATATTCTCACCACCAGCAATGGTAAAGGTCGAAACCGATCTGTTAAAATCAATAAATGACAAACTGGGTATACTTGAATTAGTTAGTAAAGATATAAAAGAGTTGAAGGCAAGCCTAGAGATGAGTGATGAAAAAGCTGCGACATTGGAGAAGGAAACACACGCGCTAAAAGGGACAGTCAATAAGATTGAAACCGAAATGAATGAATTTAAAAAGGAGAACAACGTTCTGAAGGAATGCTTACTGGACATACAAACTAGATCCATGAGAGAGAATTTGGTACTTACAGGTATCCAAGAGAAAGAAGGAGAGGTTCCTGAATCTGTAGTTAGAGAGTTCCTTTTTGCAGCGCTTCAGATTCCACGCGAAGTTATCCATAAGATCCAACTTGAACGTGTACACCGCCTCGGACAGAGAGGGCAGAGGTACGAACGCCCAATCGTTGCCAAATTTGCTTCATTTAAAGACAAAATAATGGTTAAAAGCCTGGGTAAAAGACTTGCTGGGACCAAAATTGGCATGAATGATCAGTTTCCGAAAGAAATTGCAGAACGGCGCAAAGTTCTGTATCCAATTTTCAAAGAAAATAGATTAAAAGCGAAACGAGTAGCTCTCGTCGTTGATAAACTATATATTGATAACCAGTTGTTCAGAGACACAAAGATTACTCCATGGTTATTTTAAAAATTACAAAGTTCTCATAGATGAGGAAAATAAACACAATTCAAGCCCGGTTACTGATTGTAACAATACAATACAAAATATAGCTTTTCTATAAATCTTCACATATAACTAATTGAACACAAGCACTATTTCTACATAGTGAAGATAAAAACTAAGTAAACAGAAGGCACAGTATGTGTGGTGTGTGTTTATTTTTATTTGTTATGTTTGGAAAGTTGAGTGAGTGAGTAATGAAATAGTTGCATATCCCAGAGCCAGTGTATTGCTGTGGGCCGGGTATGAGAGGGCTTTCAATGTTGTTCAAATGATGGATATACTTTTATAATGAATTATACATCTTATTTATTTATTGTCCTATCATGGGGAACTACATTTTTAAAATAAATTATATCTAATTATTTATTATCCTATTTTAATGGTACGGTCCATGGCCCTATACCCTAGACACCCACATGAATGGCCCAGATACTAAGGAGAAGTCCCTAACTGTTTTATGTGCATGCTGTAAGCGGTCTGTATGCAGCCAAAATGAGGTCAGGGACCATGAGCAGCACTGCCCCCTCAAGATTCTGAGCCTGCTTGGCAGGGTTGGTCCTACAAAGCCAAAGCCCCCTAAAGGGAGAGCATAATAAACAAGGAAATTCTCAAAGCTGCTAATGAGAACCTTGACGACCTTGTACCTAGCCGGTGGGGATTCCGGTGGGTGCCCCCACCCAGGCAGTGGCAGTGCTGGCAACACTAGCTGCAGTAACCCATGGGGAGGGGGTCACACTCGGACATTCAGAGATTATTGTGGCCCTGGTGGCACGAAACCAATCGGACTGCATGGAGATGCTTGGGAACATGGTCAAAATGGATGACCGTATTGTGGGTGTTTCAGGAAGAAGGTGTACATTTGACCTCCATCATCTAGGATGTGACAATGGTAAATAAATCTCTACATTTATGCTCATTTTTTGCGCGGTCTTGCAGGCCTTCTCATGCAGCTGCAACTGCAAGTACATTTGTAAATCATGACCCATCTTGAGTTGGGCTCTGGGATGGTGCAATTGTTGAGAGGGTGAGCTTATGGTTGTGTGGGGGTAAGGGCTGAATGTGTGTGGGTGTATGTGTGTATCCCACAACTGTTGCGAAGGAAGAAGTAAAAGATGTTAGGGACTATAGAGGATGATTCACAGCAATATGTAATAAAAATCGAGGTGAGGGCGATGGAAATGCATTTGGCAATGGATCTGCTTCGGTTCGGTGGATGGTGCTGTGTGCACTTTTCGAAGGATGGATCCCAGTCGGTCCGGGGCTGTGCGATGCGGGGGGTCGGGGGTGGTCTGCCGGGCATTGGGATGACAACCCAACTCGAGATGGGGGCTTTTGGCGGGTGGAATAGTGGGGACCAATTGGAGGTTTGCTTAGTGGAGATGCAAATGTCATGGTACAACTATATAGACACTCAATCATTATGTTACTTTTTAATAGGACGTTTACAAACATATATTTTGATAAAAATAATTGAAAGGTGTGTCTCATTATGGTAAGTGGGGAAATAAGTATAGCCAGTTACAATTGTAATGGCTTAGCAGATAATAAGAAAAGACGATCAGTATTTACCTGGCTAAAAGAGAAGGATTATAATATCTACTGTTTACAGGAAACCCATTCGACAGTTTTAGATGAAGTTTTGTGGAAAAAGAACTGGGGGGGCGAAATATATTTCTCCCATGGGCAAAGAAATTCAAAAGGGGTGATGGTTTTAATTAATAATAACTTTGATCCAAATGTGCAACTTGTCCAAACAGATCCTCAAGGTAGATGGATTATTTTAAATATGTTATTGGACAATAAACATATATGGTTTATTAACCTATACGGTCCGAATAATGATGATCCAAGCTTCTTTGACAATATATATAAGAATGTATCAACTCTACAAGCAACACTAGACTCTATTATTATAGTGGGAGATTTTAATACGGTCTTAACCTGTTGGGGATGGGGGCGCTGTTTAGACTATTTATGCTAATGTGGCTAATTTTTTAAACGGCTTCCCACAAAATCCTTGATCGTACAATATGCATATTATTATTATTATTGGATAGAAAACAGTCTATAGTTTCTATAGGAGTTGAAATTTTGTCTCTAAGTGGAACAGAGCCCATTCTACAGCAATTTCCCTGACATGGAGTCAGATTTGAGAAACGTTGGCCACTTTTCTGAAGTCATTTAAACGGGCACTGTCGTTGCTATGACTATACGGACACTTCTTACGTCTTCCCCTGGATGCCTTTACGTGATGACGATTCCAACGGGCTCGATTGCTCGTTCACAGGCACTACAAATGAAAAAAACCTTTAGCTAGCAAGTCTTTTCTTGCTGCGTAACGCGCGTGGAAGACACCGACCCTCTCCTGTTCCAAGCATTAGTTTAGCCTGTTATATTTCTCCGGTCATCTTTTCACTCGTTATAGGAGTTACAAACATCACAAAGTAGTTAATTTAAAGCGTTTTATAGCAATTTATATCCGTTTAGTGCGATTTTGGGACATTTATTTTTGCAACGATGTGAAAAGTTGGGAACGCTTTTCAGTTCATCCCGAACGTAGTTGACATTTCCACATGGCAAGAGGACAGCTTTCCACCAAAAGACGATTTCTCCCAAGAAAGGATCCTTTGCCCAAGATACTGATGGAAGAACAGCTCAAGGTAGGACATTTTTATTATGATAAATCGTGTTTCTGTCGAAACATTTTAGTGGCTTAGGACGCCATGTTTTTTGACGTAGCTTCGCTTGGCGCAAACTGTATTGAAAAGTAAGGATAAATTAAAAAATGTAATAACGCAATTGTATTAAGAATTAAATTGTCTATCAATCCCTGTCCACCCTATATTTTTTAGTCACGTTTATGAGTATTTATGTATAAGAGTAGATCACTGTCTAAGTGGCGCAAGGACAAATTCTGACCAGCTGAGTTACATTTCACATTGTCTAACCATGATTTTGGTGGCTAAATATAAACATTTTCGATCAAACTGTATATGCATGTTGTAATGTGATGTTACAGGAGTGTCATCGGAAGAATTCTGAGAAGGTTAGTGAAAAAATTAATATCTTTTGGCGATGTTGACTTTTATCGCTCACTTTGGCTAGAATCAATGCTGGGCTGCTAATTGCTATGTGCTAAGCTAATATAACGATTTATTGTGTTTTCGCTGTAAGACACTTAGAAAATCTGAAATATTGTCTGTATTCACAGGATCTGTGTCTTTCGATTCGTGTATGCTGTGTATTTTTACGAAATGTTTGATGATTAGTAGTTAGGTAAACACGTTGCTCATTGTAATTATTCTAGTCCATTTGTGATGGTGGGTGCAATTGTAAACTATGCCATATACCTGAAATATGCACTTTTTTCTAACAAAACCTATCCCATACCATAAATATGTTATCAGACTGTCATCTAATGAGTTTTTTTGTTGGTTAGGGGCTATAAATATCTTAGTTTAGCCGAATTGGTGATGGCTACTGGTGTTGGTGGACAAATAAAAGATGGTGGAATATGCTAATGTGTTTTTAGGTAATAGATGTACATCTTTACATATTGTGTCTTCCCTGTAAAACATTTTAAAAATCGGAAATGTTGACTGGATTCATAAGATCTGTGTCTTTCATTAGCTGTATTGGACTTTAATGTGTGAAAGTTAAATATTTTAAAAAAATATTTTTTTTGAATTTCGCGGCACTGGTTTTTCAGTGGGGGGGGGGGGGGTGTGCCGCTAGCGCCACGCTGATCCTAGACAGGTTAAATACCTCTATGGACCGGAAAGGAAATCACACTACAAACTATCACCCTCAGGCACTTAAGGAAATCAGGAATGTCATGGATATATTGGAATTAGTGGAAATATGGAGACTTAAATACCCTGACCTAGTGAGATATACATGGCGGAGGCTTAATCAAGCTAGTCGCCTTGACTACTTTCTTATATCATTCTCTCTGGCACCAAAAGTTAAAAAGTGTTTGATAGGGGACAGAATGCGGTCGGATCATCACATAATTGGCATATATATTACTCTTACAGAATTTCCACGTGGGCGAGGATATTGGAAATTTAATCAAAGCCTACTAGATGATAAATTGTTTAGAACTAGGACAGAAGAATTTATAACTGACTTTTTTAGACATAACATAGGTACAGCAGATCCCCATATTGTATGGGACACTTTTAAGTGTGCCTTTAGAGGCCATGCAATTCAGTACTCATCTATAAAACAAAAGCAATTTCGATCAAAAGAGTCCATATTAACAAAGGAAATTGAAGGACTAACAGTACAGTTAGATAACAATAAAAACGGTACCATAGAGGCACAGAATAAGTTAGAGGAAAAACAAAAAGAAATGGAGGAACTTATTCAAGAAAGATCCAGTGTAATATATTACAAAAATAAAGCGAACTGGATGGAATATGGGGAAAAATGCACCAAATTCTTTTTCAATCTTCAATATAGAAATGCTACCAAAAAAAACGTATTAAAACTTGTTACAAATGATGGAGTCACGCATGATTCACCAAATGATATTTTGAAAGAGGAAGTAAAGTACTTTAAGAATATATTTTCGTTTCAGGCTCTTCCATCTCCACTAACTGAAACTAATTGTATGGATTTTTTCCCTAATAATAATGTAAAATTAACATCTGTACAGAAAGACTCATGTGAAGGCCTAATTACAGAGGAGGAACTACTTGATGCAATTGGGGCCTTTAAGGATGGGAAAACTCCAGGACTGGATGGCATACCAGTGGAAGTATACAAACATTTTTTTGATATACTCAAAGGACCATTATTAGCTTGTTTTAACCACTCCTATATAAATGATAGATTATCAGACACGCAACAAGAAGGTGTGATATCATTATTACTGAAACAGGACCCAAGTGGTATATATAAAGATCCAGTCCATTTAAAAAATTGGAGACCTCTTACACTTCAGTGTTGTGATGCAAAAATCCTAGCAAAATGCTTGGCGCATAGAATAAAAAAAGTTTTGTCAGATATTATTCATCCTAATCAGACAGGTTTTTTACATGGACGATACATTGGAGATAATATAAGGCAAGTACTGGAAACAATAGAACACTATGAAATATCGGGGACACCAGGCCTGGTTTTCATAGCTGATTTTGAAAAGGCTTTTGATAAAGTACGAATGGAGTTTATATATAAATGCCTAGAATATTTCAATTTTGGGGAATCTCTTATAAAATGGGTAAAAATTATGTATAGTAACCCTAGGTGTAAAATAGTAAATAATGGCTACATCTCAGAAAGTTTTAAACTATCTACAGGAGTAAAACAAGGTTGTCCACTATCGGCATATCTATTTATCATTGCCATCGAAATGTTAGCTGTTAAAATTAGATCAAACATTAATATTAAGGGATTAGAAATCCAGGGCCTAAAAACTAAGGTGTCATTGTACGCTGATGATTCATGTTTTCTTTTAAAACCACAACTAGAATCTCTCCACGGCCTCTTAGAGGATCTAGATACATTTGCTATCCTCTCTGGATTAAAACCAAATTATGATAAATGTACCATATTACGTATTGGATCACTAAAAAATACACATTTTACATTGCCATGTAGTTTACCAATTAAATGGTCTGACGGTGATGTGGACATACTCGGTATACAAATCCCAAAAGAAAGAAATGATCTCACTCCAATAAATTTTTATAGAAAGTTAGCAAAAATAGATAAGATCTTGCTACCATGGAAAGGAAAATACCTGTCTATTTGTGGGAAAATCACCCTGATTAACTCTTTAATCATATCACAGTTTACCTATTTGCTTATGGTTTTGCCTACACCTAGTGACCTGCTTTTTAAATTATATGAACAAAAAATATTCAATTTTATTTGTAACGGCAAGCCAGATAAAATTAAAAGGGCCTATTTATATAACGAATATGAATTCGGAGGGCAGAAATTATTAAATATTAAAGCATTAGACCTCTCACTAAAGGCATCAGTCATACAAAAGTTATACTTAAATCCAAACTGGTTCTCTAGTAGATTGGTACGAATGTCTCATCCTATGTTCAAGAAGGGCCTTTTTCCCTTTATTCAGATTACACCTGCTCACTTTCGGTTGCTTGAAAAGGAAATAATCTCCAAAATATCTTTATTTTTTAAACAAGCCTTAGAAAGTTGGTTGCAATTTCAGTTTAATCCACCTGAAAGGACGGAAAAAATTGTACAACAAATCTTGTTGTTAAATTCAAATATAGTAATTGATAAAAAAAAATGTATTTATCGAAGAAATGTTTAAAAAAGGTATAATTTTTGTGAATGATATCATAAATAGGACTGGTGGAGTAATGTCACACATGCAGCTAACACAGACATATGGAAATGTCTGCTCTACCCAAAATTACAACCAATTAATTGCAGCATTACCACAAAAATGGAAGAGGCAGGTGGAAGGGGATAAAAGTAAGGAACTTGTATGTCGGCCTTATATTAAAGAACATAAATGGTTAAAGAAAAGTGTGATAAATAAAAACATATACCAATTTCATTTAAGGACCAAAAAACTTACAGCTGTGCCATATAAATTGCAAAATAGTTGGGAAGAGATTTTCGATGTACCCATTCCATGGCACATGGTTTATGAATTGATACGCAAAACAACGCCGGATTCAAAACTTTGAATTTTTCAATTTAAATTATTGTACAAAATTCTTGCAACTAATAGAATGTTATATATATGGGGGATACAATCTTCCCAGCTCTGTAGATTCTGCTGTGAGGAGGCAGAGTCATTAGACCATTTATTTTGGTATTGTCCGCATGTAGCTCGTTTTTGGTCACAGGTCCAGGAATGGTTGAAGAATTGCAACATTTGCGTAGAACTAACGCTACAGATAGCAATACTGGGGGATTTGAAAAGCCATAGTCAATCAATCAATAATATAATAATTATTTTAGCAAAAATGTTTATTTTTAATTTACAATCCGTGGAAGCTATGAGAATAGGAAGATTCAAATCTTTTGTGAAGCATCACAGCACAGTTGAAAAATATATGGCAAATAAAAATCCGAAATGGATGATGTTGGAAGATAGATGGGAAAGGTTGAGTGGAGCTGAAGGGTGGGACTAATAGCAAGATAAACAATGTAGGGCATACGGGATCTGTGAAATGTGTATAGGTGTGGAGCTATTGTGAAATAGCACAGTTACAAGTGGAAATCAAACTGGATGGACAACAGAAATAGAGGAAGGACTAAGAACAAACAAGAGAGAACTATTATAAAGTAGACTGTGTCTGTAAAATGTGTATAAGATGTATAAATTGAAGGTAAAAACAGAAATGTTTATCAGTTTACTCCAATTGGGGGATCGGTGGTAGGGTTTGCGGGGAATAATAATAAAGGTATACTCTTTAAAAAAAGTATGTATGTCTATGTAGGTATGTGTATGTATATATGTGTATATGTATGCATACGTGAATGGATATATATATTTACCCCAAAAATATGGGGGATTGGAAATGATGCAGACAATTACATTGGAAGCAACATTCTTTCCGCAATATTAAGCTGATCCACCCCCCCCCAAAAAAAAAAAAAAAAAAAGGGCTTTATAAATACATTTGATTGATTGATTGATTGGTCCAGACATGGAAAGGTCGCTGGATTAAATCCCTGAGCCGACTAGGTGTAAAAATCTGCCAATGTGCCCTTGAGCAAGGCACTTAACCCAAATTGCTCCTGTAAGTCTCTCTGAATAAGAGTGTCTGCTAAATTACTAAAATGTAAAGGTGACCAAAACCCTTAGCTGGTCTGGGACAGGCAACATGTCCATACAAAATGTTGTCCAGTGTTGGTGTTGTCCAGTGTTAGTGTTGTCCAGTGTTGGTGGTGTCCAGTGTTGGTCTTGTCCAGTGTTGGTGTTGTCCAGTGTTGTTGTTATCCAGTGTTGATGTTGTCCAGTGTTGGTGTTATCCAGTGTTGGTGTTGTGCAGTGTTGGTGTTGTCCAGTGTTGGTGTTATCCAGTGTTGGTGTTGTCCAGCGTTGGTGTTGTCCAGAGTTGGTGTTGTCCAGAGTTGGTGTTCTCCAGAGTTGGTATTGTCCAGTGTTGGTGTTGTGCAGTGTTAGTTTTGTCCAGTGTTGGTGTTGTCCAGTGTTGGTGTTGTCCAGTGTTGTTGTTATCCAGTGTTGATGTTGTCCAGTGTTGGTGTTGTCCAGTGTTGGTGTTGTCCAGCGTTGGTGTTGTGCAGTGTTGGTGTTGTGCAGTGTTGGTGTTGTCCAGTGTTGGTGTTGTCCAGTGTTGATGTTGTCCAGTGTTGATGTTGTCCAGTGTTGGTGTTGTCCAGTGTTCGTGTTGTCCAGTGTTGGTGGTATCCAGTGTTGGTGTTATCCAGTGTTGGTGTTGTGCAGTGTTGGTGTTGTCCAGCGTTGGTGTTGTCCAGCGTTGGTGTTGTCCAGAGTTGGTGTTATCCAGTGTTGGTGTTGTGCAGTGTTGGTGTTGTCCAGTGTTGGTGTTGTCCAGTGTTGGTGTTGTCCAGTGTTGGTGTTGCCCAGTGTTGGTGTTGTCCAGTGTTGGTGTTGTCCAGTGTTGGTGTTATCCAGTGTTGGTGTTGTGCAGTGTTGGTGTTGTCCAGTGTTGGTGTTATCCAGTGTTGGTGTTGTGCAGTGTTGTTGTTATCCATTGTTGGTGTTGTCCAGTGTTGGTCTTGTCCAGTGTTGGTGTTGTGCAGTGTTGTTGTTATCCAGTGTTGGTGTTGTCCAGTGTTGTTGTTATCCAGTGTTGGTGTTGTCCAGTGTTGGTGTTATCCAGTGTGGGTGTTGTGCAGTGTTGTTGTTATCCAGTGTTGGTGTTGTCCAGTGTTGGTGTTGTGGAGTGTTGGTGTTGTCCAGTGTTGGTGTTGTCCAGTGTTGGTGTTGTCCAGCGTTGGTGTTGTCCAGAGTTGGTGTTGTCCAGAGTTGGTGTTGTCCAGTGTTGGTGTTGTCCAGTGTTGGTGTTGTCCAGTGTTGGTGTTGTCCAGTGTTGGTGTTGTCCAGTGTTGGTGTTGTCCAGCGTTGGTGTTGTCCAGCGTTGGTGTTGTCCAGTGTTGGTGTTGTCCAGCGTTGGTGTTGTCCAGTGTTGGTGTTATCCAGTGTTGGTGTTGTCCAGTGTTGGTGTTGTGCAGTGTTGTTGTTATCCAGTGTTGGTGTTGTCCAGTGTTGGTGTTGTGCAGTGTTGTTGTTACCCAGTGTTGGTGTTGTCCAGTGTTGGTGTTGTCCAGTGTTGGTGTTGTCCAGTGTTGGTGTTATCCAGTGTTGGTGTTGTCCAGTGTTGGTGTTGTCCAGCGTTGGTGTTGTCCAGCGTTGGTGTTGTGCAGCGTTGGTGTTGTGCAGTGTTGGTGTTGTCCAGTGTTGGTGTTGTCCAGTGTTGATGTTGTCCAGTGTTGATGTTGTCTAGTGTTGGTGTTACACACACACACAAATTAACGCATGTACACACACAAATTAGCGCATGTACACTCACATACACATACACACACAAATTAACGCAGGTACACGCACATACACACAAGTAAATGCATGTTCACACACACAAATTAACGCATGTACACGCACATACACACACATACACACAAGTAAATGCATGTTCACACACACAAATTAACGCATGTACACGCAAAGACACGCACACAGTCCACATTTTTTACATGTCTAACACAATAATGAAACACAGTGGAACACACGCAAAAGCACCTGTACAGGAAGTAGCACAAACGCCCGCAGGATGTAACAATTCCCTTTCATAAGCCACCTGATATGTGGCACTGTTCACTGTCAGAAACACACACACACACCTATAGCTGTAACTCAATCTTAAGACGCTAGTAAACCAGTCAAACACACACACACCACAGACCACAGACCACAGACCACACACCACACACCACACCCCACAGACCACAGACACCACACACCACAGACCACACACCACACACCACAGACCACAGACCACAGACCACAGACCACACACCATACACCACACACCATACACCACACACCACACACCACACAAATCTAAACCACACAAGGTTGAACTATGTGTGGTCAGGTAGGGTTGAACCACGTTTAAACCACCCAGGCTAAGACAGGTAGTGTTGTCATGGTGACGCCGGTCATAAGTAAGATCTATTCCATGTTCCAACCACATCTCTGTTTCTGTTACCTCAGACTGCACTTTTTTTACATGTCTAACACAATAATGACACACAGTGGACAAAAGCACCTGAACAGGAAGTAGCACAAACACCCGCAGGAAGTAACGATCCCCTTTCATAAGCCACCTGATATGTGGCACTGTTCACTGTCAGAAATACACACACACACACCTATAGCTGTAACTCAATCTTAAGACGCTAGTAAACCAGTCAAACACACACACACCACACACCAAATCAAATCAAATCAAATGTATTTATAGAGCCCTTCTTAAATCAGCTGATATCTCAAAGTGCTGTACAGAAACCCAGCCTAAAACCCCAAACAGTAAGCAATGCAGGTGGAGAAGCACGGTGGCTAGGAAAAACTCCCTAAAAAGGCAGGAACCTAGGAAGAAACGAAGAGAGGAAGCAGGCTATGAGGGGTGGCCAGTCCTCTTCTGGCTGTGCCGGAAGAACACACACCACAAACCACACACCACACACCACACACCCAGGCTGCTCTCTCTGTTTGGCGCTCACAGCAAAACATCATTCATCAAGTCCTAACAATCTGATAGTGCTATTGAATAGGCTTGATCAGGCTCATATCTAAAGTGTTAGAGATTATACCCTTTCATTTAATGAAGCATTCATGACTTCATGCCCCCCAAAAATATTTAGGTACTGAAAAGTCAAGTCAAAGCAGTTCACCTTTGAAAGGTAATCTTATAATCAAAGCTAAAATGTACTTTAGAGTCTCTCCCCCGCTCCCTGATTCTCTCTCATTGGTCGGTTTGAAGTAACAGGCGTCATAAAGATGTAGCTCTACAGGAATCCCAGCAGACTCAAGGAGCGTGCTCAGACTCGACTTCCCTCCCGTCCCGTATCAACCCGTCCCAACCCCTCCTCAGCCCGAGGGGCCCCACCAGACCAGACAAGGGTGGCCAGCCCCAAAACACACCTTCCCTTCCCCCCACTCACGAGAGCCTGACCAGATCAGACCACCACCCGGTATTAGTACTGAGAACACTTAAACACTATGACATACCTGTACTGTCTGTCTGTCTTACAATATAACAGCACTTACCCCTGCATATCTGGCTGCACATCCTCCTTTACTTAGACACTGTGATATATCTTAACCCCCATGTACTGTATACTATCTAATCCCAAATACCTGGCTAATACAGAGAGCCACGTTCCTGGAACAATACAGAACAGTCCAGTACAGTACAGAACAGAACAGTACAGAACAGTACAGTACAGTACAGTACAGAACAGAACAGTACAGTACAGTACAGTACAGTACAGAACAGAACAGAACAGAACAGTACAGAACAGTACAGAACAGTACAGTACAGAACAGAACAGAACAGAACAGTACAGAACAGTACAGTACAAAGCCCTTAAAAGCAACATTGAAAACCATGTACTTGGTTGACTTGTTAACACAGAGCATTAAGATCCATCTCATAGCTTGTAAAACTCCAGCACTATAACATCAGAAACACAGACAGCCTTTTGTAGACCTACGCAGCACTTAGTGCATCCAGTTATAGTCCACACTGTCAATACCTGAAACACTAAAGGTCTCTCTAGAAACCCTGGCTGGTCTGCTCTGTCCTCATGACTCATACTGTCTCACACTGCCTCCCTGTAGAATCAACACCAGGCAGCAGGCTAACAACACGGAGGGAAGGAGACTAGTAACATTTTACTGGCCAGCACGACCACAACATCCAGCTGAACCCAGAGTACTGTGTCAATGTACTGTAAGAACATTACGGGATTTTGCTTATTAATCTACTGCCATTTGTTTCTACAACCATGTGTACTACAGAGGAGCCAGTGTAGCTGGGTGAAACCTCCAACTAGCTACTGCTCTGCAGTATAGTCTACTGCCTCATAGAACCGGCAGGCAAATGCCATGTCACCACGGCACTCACAGCAGCTCTCATATCAACACCGACACACAGACGCTGGGGCAACAACGAACAATACACTGCAACGAAACACTGCAACACACATACTGTACAACCCATACATCTTAATCACAGAAACCAAATGAACCTGCTGATCTGAATAATTTGAAGAGATTTGACTAAAGCATGTTTCAAAATGGTATTGTGTCACCTTTCTGAAACAGACTGTGTGTGGGAAATCCCAAAACAGGTTACACTAACAGTGATTGCATAGAGATGATTTGTGACTTACGACTAGTGACAGGGACTATATTGGGAAATAGCTTTTAGCTGGTACTTGAGCTCCACATTCTGAGATAGTGATTAATATGCATTGGCTGTGTTATAAACCATTTGAATGAACGTGATATAATATATCATGCTTATATGGTTGTTTGCATGATATTGTTCTCTCTCCCCTCAGCTACTGCCTGGAAGACCAGAAGAAGAACACAGGACACTTTCTCTCTCTCTGCCTCTCCCTCGCTCACTTTGCCTATCTGTGTGTGTCTCTCTCTCAGCATTATTTTTTATTAATGCGCACTTCAATGCAAAGTACAGTGTGAGGAGAGAGAGAGAGAGAGCGAGAGAGAGAGAGAGAGAGAGGCAAAGTCTTCTCATGCTTTGTTGATTTCAAGAAAGCCTTTGACTCAATTTGGCATGAGGGTCTGCTATACAAATTGATGGAAAGTGGTGTTGGGGGTAAAACATACGACATTATAAAATCCATGTACACAAACAACAAGTGTGCGGTTAAAATTGGCAAAAAACACACACATTTCTTCACACAGGGTCGTGGGGTGAGACAGGGATGCAGCTTAAGCCCCACCCTCTTCAACATATATATCAACGAATTGGCGCGGGCACTAGAACAGTCTGCAGCACCCGGTCTCACCCTACTAGAATCCGAAGTCAAATGTCTACTGCTTGCTGATGATCTGGTACTTCTGTCACCAACCAAGGAGGGACTACAGCAGCATCTAGATCTTCTGCACAGATTCTGTCAGACCTGGGCCCTGACAGTAAATCTCAGTAAGACCAAAATAATGGTGTTCCAAAAAAGGTCCAGTCGCCAGGACCACAAATTCCATCTAGACACCGTTGCCCTAGAGCACACAAAAAACTATACATACCTCGGCCTAAACATCAGCACCACAGGTAACTTCCACAAAGCTGTGAACGATCTGAGAGACAAGGCAAGAAGGGCATTCTATGCCATCAAAAGGAACATAAATTTCAACATACCAATTAGGATCTGGCTAAAAATACTTGAATCAGTCATAGAGCCCATTGCCCTTTATGGTTGTGAGGTCTGGGGTCCGCTCACCAACCAAGATTTCACAAAATGGGGCAAACACCAAATTGAGAATTCAGAATTCTGCAAAAATATCCTCCGTGTACAACGCAGAACACCAAATAATGTATGCAGAGCAGAATTAGGCCGATACCCACTAATTATCAAAATCCAGAAAAGAGCCGTTAAATTCTACAACCACCTAAAAGGAAGCGATTCCCAAACCTTCCATTACAAAGCCATCACCTACAGAGAGATGAACCTGGAGAAGAGTCCCCTAAGCAAACTGGTCCTAGGGCTCTGTTCACAAACACAAACACACCCCACAAAGCCCCAGGACAACAGCACAATAAGACCCAACCAAATCATGAGAAAACAAAAAGATAATTACTTGACACATTGGAAAGAATTAACAAAAAAACAGAGCAAACTAGAATGCTATTTGGCCCTAAACAGAGAGTACACAGTGGCAGAATACCTGACCACTGTGACTGACCCAAACTTAAGGAAAGCTTTGACTATGTACGGAATCAGTGAGCATAGCCTTGCTATTGAGAAAGGCCGCCGTAGGCAGACATGGCTCTCAAGAGAAGACAGGCTATGTGCACACTGCCCACAAAATGAGGTGGAAACCGAGCTGCACTTCCTAACCTCCTGCCCAATGTATGACCATATTAGAGACACATATTTCCCTCAGATCACACAGATCCACAAAGAATTCGAAAACAAATCCAATTTTGATAAACTCCCATATCTACTGGGTGAAATTCCACAGTGTGCCATCACAGCAGCAAGATTTGTGACCTGTTGCCACAAGAAAAGGGCAACCAGTGAAAAACAAACACCATTGTAAATACAACCCATATTTATGCTTACTTATTTTAACTTGTGTGCTTTAACCATTTGTACATTGTTACAACACTGTATATATTTAATATGACACTCGTAATGTCTTTATTGTTTTGAAACTTCTGTATGTGTAATGTTTACTGTTAATTCATTTTGTTTGTTTCACTTTTGTGTATTGTCTACCTCATTTGCTTTGGCAATGTTAACACATGTTTCCCATGCCAATAAAGCCCCTTGAATTGAATTGAATTGAATTGAGAGAGAGAGAGAGAGAGAGAGAGAGAGGGAGAGAGAGAGAGAGAGAGAGAGAGAGAGAGAGAGAGAGAGAGAGAGAGAGAGAGAGAGAGAGAATAAATAAAGGTGTTTGGTTTTGACAGGCTGCCAGACATCTCTGCTTATTCCCTATTATCCCCACTGTACACTGCCCCTACTGTCCACAATGTCACCACTTCTCCCTGGGTTGTCTGAGGGACAATCACGTGTCCCCAGCATCCAAACCCCAACAAATCCATCAGCCCCAATCCTAGATAGAGTATTTAAATGGCCCCAATATCACTGCTGCTCTCTCTGTCCAGGGTGATAATCCTTATAGTGTACTCATCGTACTGCCTCATCATCAGGGTACTGACCTTAAAGGCGTGCTTTCGGCTGATGTTATCCGACGTCTGCACCCCTCCAATCCCAAAGCTGAGCAGAGGAAGACTTCCCAACACTCCTTCCTCCTTCTCGTCTGGATTGGAGGAAGAGGAAAAAAGAGAAATGAAGATCAAAATAAACAACAAATCTGAGAAACAGATCTAATATGATCGGATGGGTCTCAACCTACAGTAAGTAAAGAGGACTGAATTGTAAATACAGTCAGTTCTGTTGTGACAGTCGGTCCTCTCCTCTAGTTGTAGCTGTGGCTGTAGCTGGCTCAGTGAGCACTACCATAGAACCTCCCTGGAACAACAGACCCCCGTCCCACTCTAGTGGAGTCCTAGAATAGATATCCATGTTGGTCCAGCAGTCCAGTGAGAAGTGACGGTACACACACACTCTCTCACACACACTCTCAAACACACTCACACATACTGGTGTAGATCCAACGATAGGCAGAAAAAAACAAGCAGAGTGTTGGGAAAAAGGAGGAGTGCAAGAGAAGCACGTGTGCTGATTAAATAATGGAGCAGGTGATGAACATTTCAGGGGCTGGAGATGAGGCTGGCAGGGTGTCCACTGAAGCTACTGCCCTCTCGCTCAGTCTCTGTCTCACTCTCACTCTGCCTGGCTTTCTCCTTCTCTCGCTCGGCTGTTCGCTCTCTCGTTCTCTCTCTCTCTCTATCAGAGCTGTACTGCGTAGACACCAGCCTTCCTCTGTTGCAGATCTCATGTGTGTGTTGAGAGAGAGCGAGCGAGAGACAGGGGGAGGAGGGAGGGAGCGAGAGACAGGAGGAGGAGGGAGGGAGCGAGAGACAGGAGGAGGAGGGAGCGAGCGAGAGGAGGAGGGAGAGAGCGAGCGAGAGACAGGGGGAGGAGGGAGCGAGCGAGAGACAGGGGGAGGAGGGAGCGAGCGAGAGACAGGGGGAGGAGGGAGGGAGCGAGAGACAGGAGGAGGAGGGAGCGAGCGAAAGGAGGGGGGGAGGAAGGAGCGAGCGAGCGAGAGACAGGGGGAGGAGGGAGCGAGCGAGAGACAGGGGGAGGAGGGAGCGAGTGAGAGACAGGGGGAGGAGGGAGGGAGCAAGAGACAGGGGGAGGAGGGAGGGAGTGAGAGACAGGGGGAGGAAGGAGGGAGCGAGAGTGGGGGGGGCATGGTGTTTGTGTTTGTGCAATCATAGAGTACTCTCTGCGCTGTGCTCTCTGTGTGTGTGCGAGTGTGTGTGTGTGTGTGTGTGTGTGTTTGTATTAGCGATCAGCCCATGTGACTCAGTGTTGCTGGAATCCTGAATTCTGGGCTCCAGCCAACTGTACCTGCCCTCTCTCCAACAATCAGAGAGCAGGGTGTTCTGCTACACACAGACAGGTAAATAGCCACGTCTCTCTCTCTCTCTCTCTTCCTGTCTTCCTCTCTCCCCATCTCTCTCTCAAACAAATTCACCTCACATGGTCTGTATTTCATGCAAAAACTCTCACACACACATTCATGGTAAGAGACACGTGCTCATTCTCAAACACACAATAACTGAAAATAAATGAAATATCTCACATATACTGTAGGCTACCAAGTGGTACTAAATATATGGCATCATACAAACACACACAAATAATGTATGTAATAAGAAACAATGTGATTTATTGCCAAACAGCCTTTCACATCCTGAGGAGAAACTTGGTGAGGAGAAATAGAGTTGTTATTGGGAAACCTGTGGCAGAGCTTCTCAGCATTCAACAACCAATCCTGTCCCCACCCATGGACACAGAGGCAGAAGGAGAGGCAACACACACACACAGCTCTGGAAAAACACACTTCTGAAGACACTCCTGCTAACACACACACGTTTGAAGAAGCAGAGTAATTGAAAGGTCCCCTACAATGACAGGTTTCCCTGTGAAAATGTCACCTCATTCTGACTCATACCATGGCAGTCTGACTCCTGGCTGCATTCCCTGCTGCTGCTACTGTCACACCTGTTTGACACCACACAGAGTCCCTCACGTAAGTACATACGTACGTATGTGCGTGCGTGCGTGCGTGCGTACGTGCGTGCGTACGTGCGTGCGTACGTGCGTGTGGATGAAGGGTCAGCAGTAGTAAATCAGCTCTCTGACAGATGTGTATTAGCATCCCAAAACAACAGCAGCTCAACACTTCCTGAAGATGGCAGTTACGTAAAGGGCTAACACTCTATTTCACTGAGAGTTACTCTATGTGTATGCCCGGGGCAGCTCGGACATTGGCGAAGTAACTTGTGAAGTAAGGTCCTTGATTGTACATACAGTATTAGACAGTCAGGATGTTTTGAGAAACTTTAGAGATGAGGGTGGTATGTAGGCTAGTTGTTAGAGATACAGACCTGGAGGGATGCAAGTTCAAATCCTGGGTAGGGAAAACCTATACACACACTCCTAATGTCCAGAGAACCACCAACACTACTCCACCTCTCCTGGCCAGGACAGCTGGCACGCTTTGACAATATCACACCCAAGTCCCAACAACAAAAGACCTTGGACTCTTTCTGCCCATTTCTCGCCCCTCTCTCCTTGCTGGCATGGATACCGTGGCAGTAAACTGCACAGTCACACATTCTCCATTGTCATGTCTCCCTCCCTTCCTCTCTCTTTTTCCACAACACAACTAGGAGAGAAGGGCGGGAGACCAAAACAACCCATGAGACGAGTGCTGAATCCAGAGAGAGGAATCACTGTAACCAGAGGAAGAGTCCCATGTGGCTCAGTTGGTAGAGCATGGTGCTTGCAATGCCAGAGTTGTGGGTTTGATTCCCGCGAGGAACCAGGATGAAGAAAAATATATCACTACTGTAAGTCGCTCTGGATAAGCGTGTCTGCTAAATGACTGTAATGTCATCTAGAGAAGGGGTGATTAATAGGAAATGGAGAAACAGTAGAAAAGTGAGTGGAGCTCAGGGGCCAGTTGCTGAATGTGGAAAAATGACAGTGACTTCACACTGAGCTATTAAATCACAGAACAATTGGAACAATTACATATGAAAGACGCAAGCAGGGATTTTTCCCTGAATATTCTTATAATTTAATTTATCTTCTTTTCTTTGAGGACATCCTTATTCAGGTCAGATTTGCATCTGTGTGTATGGGATAGGGTAGACAACAGGGCCAGTTCCAGGTTAACTGCCTGACTCCAGGGCATTCTAGGATAATTCTGCTTCAGCAGAAAATATTGTTCTGTCAATTCTCACATAGGAACTTCATTGGGAGGAAGGACGTTTAACATGCTTTTTACTTTTTTTGAGAAAATCATGATGATAGTGGCCATTTCAGGCCTTTTTAGACGTATACAATGATCTGTGAACCGTACATGATACAGACATCACCGTGTTGTCATTATACTCCTAATTGTGTGCTCTAAAATATGGAGTATCAGTACATTCTGAAATACAACATGAATTTTTTCAACATTAAAACTATTCATCTTAATATCTTAAAACTACCCTTTTTGATGTAACTTATTTTTAGACATATTGTTAGTAAAAATATACTATTCAAACGTCACATTTCCAGAGTGGGCTCTCTGGAACTTTTAATGATATGACCAATTTTATACATAGAAATTGACATTATAGTTAATTTACCAATCACAGCCCTCCTTTAGGATTGCACATTCAGTAAATCACCAGCAGAGTTCCTTTTGAATCCATTTTCCCATTCACTGTGTTGGTGGTGCTCTTAAAATGTATCATACATTCAGAATTAGCAGAGAAACTCTGAAATTTGATGTGCTTGTATATTGTTCCAAACAATGCATTTTTAAACAAAGAAAATCAAAAAGAGTCGTTTTTAGATACTAACATTAAAAAAAATATGTTGAAAAAATGAATGTGACTTTTTTTTCTTCAGAATCTAGACATACTCCATATGTTAGTGCACACAATAAGGAGTATAATGAGACCAAGATGTTGTGTGTCATGTGCGGTTCACAGATCACAGGGTCTTACAGGAGGCATGTCTGGGTCTAAAAAGGGCCTAAAATGATTTTAAAAAACAGGGTTTGTGATACAATGTAAAAAAATATATATATAAAACCTCCTTCCTCCCAATTAAGTTGCTATGTGGGAATTGCCAGAACAATTGAAATACCAAAAATATTTTCCTCTCCAATGCCGTGGTATCACCCTCTAGTATTAAAACACTGTCCTAATTACTTCCTGTAGTTCACAGGATACAGGTAGATCCACTAACACATTCACTCATCTTGTTCAACTTTTAACCTGGAGTTCACACTCTCTCAGGACTAGGAAAAGGTGTGTTTGGACTAAGTCAACAGGGAAGATTCGTGTCACATACTCACGCGTTCACTCGCACACACAGACACACAAACACTCTCACACACACTCACACACAGGCACACACACGCAAACATGAACACACACACGGATTAATTTACAGTAGCTGTTAAGATCTTTTCCTTGGTTGTAATGGGCAGGTTGCTTTTGATGGAACCGTTACAGCAGTAATGGATAGATAATGACTCTGACAGAGTCCAGCTCTACAGTAACTAAACACACACACACACACACACACACACACACACACACACACACACACACACACACACACACACACACACACACACACACACACACACACACACACACACACACAGACACACACACACACACACACACACACACAGCCTGCACAACATCAAGGCACCAGAATATCATCATCGGATTGGTTGGGGTAATAAGTCCACTGAACTGTTAAAGAAGCATAAGAAGAAGGCTGCCCATTGTACAACATGTACTGTACAAAGCAAATGATAGAAACACACACACACCAAAACATGCACACAAGAATGCTTTCTCTCACACTTACACAACAACACACCACACACACTAAACATGGCTCTCACAAGCAATCCCGGGGTCACGTTGCTACGGCATGTTGCTAGGGCATGTAGCTACGGAATGTTGCTAGGGCATGTTGCTAGGGCATGTTATAGGGACTGTTTACGGTGACACAGCGAAATGCTGCAGAGCTCCAAACACACACATACAGTACACAAATTCCACACCCTCATGAAGTGAGGGTTAGGTCAAAGTTCAACCCTCTATGACTGTGTGAGCAGGGAGGGTCTCGACATAGCTCACATGACTCCCTGCTTAAATAAAGATTAAATAAATAAATGACAGAATATACTACTACATGTCCTGAGATAGAGGTGAAAGAGGCACCAAGACGTACTAAAACTAAATCCTCAGTCATCCTTCAATATGTATTTATTTTAGACAGCACCTTTACTCCAGCTGTTTCAGTACAGACCATCTTTGTCCCTGGGGAGGGAAATGTCACCACATCTCATGATGAATTTTATTCTACTACTACAGCCCCCAAAGTGAAACTGAACAGGGATGTAGGAACAAGAGAAACGGCAAAACATAAAATATTACCCAAAGTAGCTGCCCCAGGTGTTCTCACTTGTGATGAGGCTTAGTGGTGCAGTTCTTAAAAACATTGAAGGACAAAATGGGCTTGAGGGGTTGCTAAGAGGAAAATCACACCAGATTTCTCCTAATCTCCTCCCCTTTCTTCCACTCTCTTTCTCTTATCTCCTCCCTTCCCTCTCTTCCTGTTATCTCCTCTCTCTACCCTCCTGCTCTCTCTCTCTCCCTCTCTCTCTCCTTCTCCCTCACTCTCTCTCCCTCGCTCTCTCTCCCTCTCTCCCTCTCTCTTTTTCTGCTCTCTCCTTTTCTCTCTCTACATCCGGATGCGGGGCCTCACACAAGCTTTTAAAAAACAATTTGATTCTGTGCTGATAAGAATAGGTCTGGTGGTAAACAAGTTACTGTAGGTATGGCTCCTGCTTTGTCTCACTCGGACAATAAGTCCTGCAG
>NW_026600402.1:5000-30000 GCF_029448725.1 Salvelinus fontinalis | reverse complement strand
ATATTTCCCTCAGATTACACAGATCCACAAAGAATTCGAAAACAAAACCATTTTTGATAAACTCCCATATCTACTGGGTGAAATACCAGTGTGCCATCAGAGCAGCAATATCTGTGACCTGTTGCCACAAGAAAAGGGCAACCAGTGAAGAACAAACACCATTGTAAATACAACCCATATTTATGTTTATTTATTTTCCCTTTTGTACTTTAACTATTTGCACATGGTTACAACACTGTATATAGACATAATATGACATTTGAAATTACTTTATTCTTTTGGAACTTCTGTGATTGTAGTGTTTGCCATTAATTTGTATTGTTTATTTCACTTTAGTTTATTATCTATTTCACTTGCTTAAAAATATGTTTCCCATGCCAATAAAGCTATTGAATTGAGAGAGAGAGAGAGTGAGAGAGAGAGAGAGAGAGAGAGAGAGAGAGAGAGAGAGAGAGAGAGAGAGAGAGAGAGAGAGAGAGAGAGAGAGAGAGAGAGTTTATTTGACTTTTGTATATTATCTACCTCACTTGCTTTGGCAATGTTAACACATGTTTCCCATGCCAATAAAGCCCCTTGAATTGAATTGAATTGAATTGAATTGAGAGAGAGAGAGAGAGAGAGAGAGAGAGAGAGAGAGAGAGAGAGAGAGAGAGAGAGAGAGAGAGAGAGAGAGAGAGAGAGAGAGAGAGAGAAAATTGGAAAATTCCAAACAAACAACAACACGAAGAGATACAGTATCTATCCAAAACGGATGTGTGGATAAACCACTTCTCCAATCTTTTTGGCACTATAACAAGGACAAACAACAAAAACATACACATGATCAAATACAAATCTTAGAATCAACTATTAAAGACTAACAGAACCCACTGATTTCTCCAATTACATTGGATTTATCCAATTACATTGAATGAACTACAGGATAAATTACAAAACCTCCAACCCAAAAAGGCCTGTGGAGTTGATGGCATCCTAAATTAAATGAAAAAATACACAGACCACAAATTCCAAATGGCTATACTTTAACATCATCCTCAGCTCTGGCATATTCCCCAATATTTGGAACCAAGGACTGATCACCCCAATCCACAAAAGTGGAGACTAATTTGGCCCTAATAACTACCATGGGATATGCATCAATAGCAACCTTGGAAACATCAGCAGACTCGTACATTTCCTCAGCGAAAACAATGTACTGAGCAAACGTCAAAATGTTTTTTTTATCAAATTACTGTACGACAGACCACGTATTCACCCGGCACACCCTAATTGCTAGACTTCAGTGCAGCTTTTGACATTATCGATCATAGTCTGCTGCTGGAAAAACGTATAATGTGGAGAAAGAGTTACTTGTCAAACAGAACACACAGGGTGTTCTTTAATGTAAGTCTCTCAAACATAATCCAGTTAGAATCAGGAATTCCCCAGGGTAGCTGTTTAGGCCTCTTGCTTTACTTTTTGTTTTACTAACGACATGCCACTGACTTTGAGTAAAGCCAGAGTGTCTATGCATGCGGATGACTCAATACTATACACGTCAGCTACTACAGCGACTGACATGACTGTAACACGTAACAAAGAGCTGCAGTTAGTTTCAGAGTGGGTGGCAAGGAATACGTTAGCACTAAATATTTCAAAAACTAAAAGCATTGTATTTGGGACAAATCACTCACTAAACCCTAAACCTCCCTCAACTAAATCTTGTAATAAATAATGTGGAAATTGAGCAAGTTGAGATGACTAAACTGCTTGGAGTAACACTAGATTGTAGACTGTCACGGTCAAAACATATTGATAATTTTTTTACCTTTATTTAACTAGGCAAGTCAGTTAAGAACAAATTCTTATTTTCAATTATGGCCTAGGAACAGTGGGTTAACTGCCTTGTTCAGGGGAAGAACAACAGATTTTTACCTTGTCAGCTCATGGATTTGATTTTGCAACCTTCCGGTTATTAGTCCAACGCTCTAACCACTAGGTAACCTGCCTCCCCATTGATGCAGTAGTAGCTAAGATGGGGAGAAGTCTGTCCATAATAAAGCGATGCTCCGCCTTCTTAACAACACTATCAACAAGGCATGTCCTACAGGCCCTAGTTTTGTCGCACCTTGACTCATGTTCAGTCGTGTGGTCAGGTGCCACAAAAAAGGACTTAAGAAAATTGCAATTGGCTCAGAACAGGGCAGCATGACTGGCCCTTGGAGGTACACAGAGAGCTAATATAAATAAGATGCATGTCAATCTAAGCTAGATGCCCTCAATCTCACACAAATTATCAATGAACCCACCAGGTACAAACCTAAAAACGTAAACATGGGCACCTTCATAGATATTATCCTGACCAACTTGCCCTCCAAATATACCTCTGCTGTTTTCAAATCAGGATCTCAGCAATCACTGCCTCATTGCCTGCGTCCATTATGGGTCCAAGGTCAAATAACCACCCCTCATCACTGTCGAACGCTCCCTAAAGCACTTCTGTGAGTAGGCCTTTCTAATCGACCTGGCCCGGGTATCCTGGAAGTATATTTACCTCATCCTGTCAGTAGAGGATGCCTGGTTGTTCTTTAAAAGTTATTTCCTCACTATCTTAAATAAGCATGCCCCTTTCAAAAAATGTAGAACTAAGAACAGATACAGCCCGTGGTTCACTCCAGACCTGACTGCACTCGACCAGCACAAAAACATCCTGTGGCAGACTGCACTAGCATCGAATAGTCCCCGCGATATGCAACTTTTCAGGGAAATCAGGAACCAATACACGCAGTCAGATAGGAAAGCAAAGGATAGCTTTTCAAACAGAAATTTACATCCTGTAGCTCTATCCAAAAAGTTTTGTCACACTGTAAAGTCCATGGAGAATAAGAGCACCTCCTCCCAGCTGCCGACTGCACTGAGGCTAGGAAACACTGTCACCACTGATAAATCCACGATAATCGAGAATTTCAATAAGCATTTCTCTACAGCTGGCCATGCTTTCCTCCTGGCTACCCCAACCCCGGCCAACAGCTCCGCACCCCTCGCAGCTACTTTCCCAAGCCTCCCCAGCTTCTCCTTCACCCAAATCCAGATAGCAGATGTTCTGAAAGAGCTGCAAAACCTGGACCTGTACAAATCAGCTGGGCAAGACAATCTGGACCCTCTCTTTCTTAAATTATCCATCCCCATTGTTGCAACCCTTATTACCAGTCTGTTCAACCTCTCTTTTGTATCGTCTGAGATTCCTAAAGATTGGAAAGCTGCCGCGATCATCCCCCTCTTCAAAGGGGGTGACACTCTAGACCCAAACTGTTACAGACCTATATCCATCCTGCCCTTCCTTTCTAAAGTCTTCAAATGCCAAGGTAACAAACAGATCACCGACCATTTCGAATCCCACCGTACCTTCTCCGCTGTGCAATACGGTTTCTGAGCTGGTCATGGGTGCACCTCAGCCATGCTCAAGGTACTAAACGATATCATAACCGCAATCAATAAAAGACAGTACTGTGCAGCCGTCTTCATTGACCTGGCCAAGGCTTTCAATTCTGTCAATCACCATATTCTTATCGGCAGTCATTTGAGAAACAGCCTTGGTTTCTCAAATGACTGCCTCGCCTGGTTCACCAACTACTTCTCAGATAGAGTTCAGTGTGTCAAATCGGTGGGCCTGTTGTCCGGACCTCTGGCAGTCTCTATGGGGGTACTACAGGGTTCAATTCTCGGGCCGACTCTTTTCTCTGTATATATCAATGATGTTGCTCTTGCTGCGGGTGATTCTTTGATCCACCTCTACGCAGACGACACCATTCTGTACACATCTGGCCCTTCTTTGGACACTGTGTTAACAAACCTCCAGATGAGCTTCAATGCCATACAACACTCGTTCCGTGTCCTCCAACTGCTCTTAAACACTAGTAAAACTAAATGCATGCTCTTCAACCGATCGCTGCCCGCACCCGCCCGCCCGACTAGCATCACTACTCTGGACGGTTCTGACTTAGAATATGTGGACAACTACAAATACCTAGGTTTCTGGCTAGACTGTAAACTCTCCTTGGGGCGGTAGGTAGCCTAGTTGTGAGAGCGTTGGACTAGTAACCAAAAGGTTGTAAGATTGAATCCCCGAGCTGACAAGGTAAAATATGTCGTTCTGCCCCTGAACAAGGCAGTTAACCCACTGTTCCTAGGCCGTCATTGAAAATAAGAATTTGTTCTTAACTGACTTTCCTAGTTAAATAAAGGTGATGTAATGCCCGGGGTGTAGTGGAGGAAGGAGTCAAACGCAGGAGACAGAGTTCAGAGTAGCGTTCTAATTTAATCACACTAATAGGTGAACACGACGCCACTCTAAAATGAATGCTCCACCACATAAACGAGAACACTAATATCCAAAGAGACAACGTACACTAACCGTGACACACAAGCATGTACAACCTGTACAGGCCGGGCTGCTGGGTAATAAAGCCCCACTAATCACCCTAACCACAAACAGGTGTAACCACTAAACAAATAAGGAGGGGGAGGAAAAGTCAGTAGCAGCTAGTAGGCTGGTGACGACGACCGCCGAGCGCCATCCGAACAGGAAGGGGAGCCACCTTCGGTAGGAGTCGTTACAGGTGAAATAAAAAATTGAAAAAATACATTTTCTGTATAGTGTTGGAATAATTATCTTTGGTAGTTGTAAGCCTTCCTGGTGATTCCATAATTTCGTCCAAAATCAGGTTGTAGGTTTTGAGTATTGAGTCGGAGTGAAGGTTATGTTGTAGAGGGTAGCATCCTGTATATGTTCCTGGCAAAAAAATCCAAGTTTACTTAATAACTCTAAATCTATCTTTTTTTAAGAACATGCTGAAAAATGCAGGAGCTCATCTGATCATGACCTCTCTCTCTCTCTCCCTTTGCCCCATCTCTCTTTCTTTCATAAATACGCCCACATACATGATGCAGACACACACACAAACTAGAAGCTCTGATGCACAGAAAAAGCCACAAATATGACAACTTATACAGAAATCCCATATAAATCTTTCTCCAGTTGTTAAACCAGAATACGTTCAGTCCACACTAACATAAGAGCCCACTTATGATGAGATGTGTTGAGGTGCATGACAAGGTCCTGACTCTCAATGGTCATTGTATAGGTAACTTCCAAAATAAAGGAAACACCACAATAAAGTGTCTTCTTAATAATAGGGTGTTGGGCCACCACGAGTTAGAACAGCTTTAATGCACCTTGGCGTAGATTCTACAAGTGTCTGGAACTCTATTGGAAGGATGCGACACCATTCTTCCACAATAAATTCTATAATTTGATGGTGGAGGAAAACGCTGTCTTAGGAGACACTCCAGAATCTCCCATATGTGTTTAGTCGGGTTGATATCTGGTGACTGAGACACACACACACATACCCCCCTCCCCCACACACACACATCCTTTTAAATCCATGCTGCTTTAAGACCCCTCTTTCAAAGTCACTGACATCTCTTCTTCTAGCCATGGTAGATAAATATTGGCCATTTTTAAAAATGACCCTAAGAAAGAAAGGATGTTATTTGCATATTTAACTCAGGAACCATACCTGTGTGTAAGCACGTGCTTTCAATATACTTTGTATCCCTCATTTCCTCAAGTGTTTCCTTTATTTTGGCAGTTACCTGTAGATCCCCATGACAGTTATGATGACAGTAGAGGTGTTAACCAGGTGATGTCCTGACTACATGTCCAGCCTGACCCTTTAAACTATGGCCAAGTAATCATCCCTAGAACTTCCAGTTTCATAATTTAACCCTTTCCTTCCACTGCAACACTTCCTCAGCTTTTTGCTGTAAAAGAGTGTTCTTCAAATCTGCCTGATCTCGCCAGCTTACATTAAAAGCTATCCATGCAGCATTTAATGTAAGCTTGCAGGATCAGGCGGCTTTGCGAGGCTAGTTCTTCATCAACTCCCCTAGTAAACTGAAGGTAAATACTAAATACTAAATATCCCCATTGTAAGAGTTAGTCCCAGTGTTTTATATTGACGCTTTGAATAACTTACAGTAAAACACAGCCTCTTCGTAGGTAACATCATATATTATTAATGTCCAATGCATCATCAGTTCGATGCAGTATTGATCGTGGTGGGGAACACACAATGAAGGGGGTGGGAGTATTGTCTTAACACCACTGGGGGCATTTATCTAGCTGTCAGGGATGTGGAATTACTGGTGTAACTGTTATACGTTATATTACATTACGGGTGGGGTATCAATGTCATAGTCCTCGGTGTCTAAACCCAGGTAACCCTCGCATGAACACACTTTGTGAGTTAGCAGACCCCAGTACTTTGCATATGAGCAGATTGCTGATTCCCGTCGGCTCAAGTGCTTTCCTGTAACAATAGCAAAGTGCATTCCCCCCATAGTGACAGGGGTGATCAAAGTGACTCTGTGAAACCTGCTACTCTATTCCATCTCTGTCCCCTCTCACACAAACTGTCTCTCCATGTCACATATCACAGCCCATTTGTCTGTGTGCGTGACACCATCATGTTTGTCTCAACTGTTCTTTGTTTCTGGTGTCAAGAGTTAGTGTTAGGTTGGCTGCAAAGCTGAGTGAATGGGATGTTTCATTTATTATCTCAATACAGCAACACTTTGAAGGGAACTGCAGAGATTTTTCACAAGTTTTCTGCAACATTTCTGCATTGCTGGTGATGCAGACCACAAGTAAAGGTTACATGGGCATAGGGTTCAAGTGTGATGTAACTCCCTGCAGGTAAGTCTCTACAGCAGGGATCATCAACTAGATTCAGACGCAGGCCAATTTTTACTTGAACAGATGGTCAGGGGGCCTGAACCTAATTACAAATCATTTGTAGACTGCAAATTGAAGCTCAAACAAATATATTATTTGACTAAAACATAATCATTTCAAACCTTGCTTACATTTGTATACGATCACATAAATGTCTCTATAATGCAGGGGAGTTATCTCCAAATTAAAATCACTTGGAGATCATTTGCTGGTGTTTTTACAGTCCCCCAAAAATACATATAAAATATTTATTTATTTTTGCTCAGAAAACTTGGGGGGCCAAATAAAATCACACATCGGCCAGATTTGGCCCACGGGTCGCCTGTTGGGGAACCCTGGTGTAGAGGTTCACATTAGGTTGAAGTAAGGTTTTACTCAATGTAGTAACTGTACACGGTATGTGTAGGTTTTAAGGTTGTGTTGTTACATGGTCACGATTAGGTTGTATTAGGGTTGAGGTTGGATTGTAGTCACGTCAGCTATTTGTGAATCAGTCTGTTTAGGGTTATGTTGGCTTAAGATTATACTATTATGGTTATACCTGGGTTGTACTCATGTCAGGTATGTGTTTATTGGTTGAGGTTAGGTTGGGGTTAGGTTGTATCAAAGTTAGATTAATCTTGCATTTACGTTATGTGTGTCTTTACTGTTCCAGGTTAGGTTACGGTAAGGTTGTATCAAAATCAGATAATGTTGTACTCACGTTATGTATGTGTGAATGGTTCCAGTCTCCTCCAGCTGGATCTTGCTCACTGGCTGTCCAGCTGGTCCACTCAGGTCATTTTGGCTGGAGACGAGGAGAGGAAGAAAAAGAGAAAAAGAAAGAGAGGTGAATATTGGTGGACCCATGCTGTCAAGCTGTCAGACATGGTGAGAGCAGCTGATCGATAGCTTATCAATCATGTTGATTACTGACGTCGCGGCAACCCAGCAGCCACACAGCACCTCAGCCACCTGAACAGTTTCATGATACAACAGCAGCAGGGTGTGGCGAGTGGTCAGCATGATATAGTGATTTTTTTATTTAACCTTTATTTAACGAGGCAAGTCAGTTAAGTCAGTTAAGAACAAATTCTTATTTACAATGACAGCCTACCCCGGCCAAACCCTAACCCGGATAACGCTGTGCCAATTGTGCGCCGCCCTCCATCAATATGATGGGCAAGATGGGCAAGACACAGCAATATGAGTTCTCGCTTCTCTTTCCATCGGACTCAGTAGGGTGCTCTAGTGTGGTGTGGTCTAGTGTGGTGTGGTCTAGTGTGGTGTGGTCTAGTGTGGTGTGGTCTAGTGTGGTGTGGTCTTGTGTGGTCTAGTGTGGTGTGGTCTAGTGTGGTGTGGTCTAGTGTGGTGTGGTCTAGTGTGGTCTAGTGTTGTGTGGTCTAGTGTGGTGTGGTCTGGTGTGGTGTGGTCTAGTGTGGTGTGGTCTAGTGTGGTCTAGTGTTGTGTGGTCTAGTGTGGTGTGGTCTAGTGTGGTGTGGTCTAGTGTGGAGTGGTCTAGTGTGGTCTAGTGTGGTGTGGTCTAGTGTGGTGTGGTCTAGTGTGGTCTAGTGTGATGTGGTCTAGTGTGGTCTAGTGTGGTGTGGTCTAGTGTGGTGTGGTCTAGTGCGGTCTAGTGTGGTCTAGTGTGGTGTGGTCTAGTGTGGTGTGGTCTAGTGTGGTCTAGTGTGGTGTGGTGTAGTGTGGTGTGGTCTAGTGTGGTGTGGTCTAGTGTGGTCTAGTGTGGAGTGGTCTAGTGTGGTCTAGTGTGGTGTGGTCTAGTGTGGTGTGGTCTAGTGTGGTGTGGTCTAGTGTGGTGTGGTCTAGTGTGGTGTAGTGTGGTGTGGTCTAGTGTGGTGTGGTCTAGTGTGGTCTAGTGTGGTGTGGTCTAGTGTGGTGTAGTCTAGTGTGGTCTAGTGTAGTGTGGTCTAGTGTGGTGTGGTCTAGTGTGGTGTAGTATGTTGTGGTCTAGTGTGGTGTGGTCTAGTGTGTTGTGGTCTAGTGTGGTCTAGTGTGGTGTGGTCTAGTGTGGTGTGGTCTAGTGTGGTGTGGTCTAGTGTGGTCTAGTGTGGTCTAGTGTGGTGTGGTCTAGTGTGGTGTGGTCTAGTGTGGTCTAGTGTGGTGTGGTCTAGTGTGGTGTGGTCTAGTGTGGTGTGGTCTAGTGTGGTCTAGTGTGGTGTGGTCTAGTGTGGTCTAGTGTGGTGTGGTCTAGTGTGGGGTGGTCTAGTGTGGTGTGGTCTAGTGTGGTCTAGTGTGGTGTGGTCTAGTGTGGTCTAGTGTGGTGTGGTCTAGTGTGGTGTGGTCTAGTGTGGGGTGGTCTAGTGTGGTGTGGTCTAGTGTGGTCTAGTGTGGTGTGGTCTAGTGTGGTGTGGTCTAGTGTGGTCTAGTGTGGTGTGGTCTAGTGTGGTGTGGTCTAGTGTGGTCTAGTATGTTGTGGTCTAGTGTGGTCTAGTGTGGTGTGCTAGTGTGGTGTGGTCTAGTGTGGTCTAGTGTGGTGTGGTCTAGTGTGGTGTGGTCTAGTGTGGTGTGGTCTAGTGTGGTCTAGTATGGTGTGGTCTAGTGTGGTGTGGTCTAGTGTGGTGTGGTCTAGTGTGTTCTAGTGTGGTCTAGTGTGGTGTGGTCTAGTATGGTGTGGTCTAGTGTGGTCTAGTGTGGTGTGGTGTAGTGTGGTGTGGTCTAGTGTGGTGTGGTCTAGTGTGGTCTAGTGTGGAGTGGTCTAGTGTGGTCTAGTGTGGTGTGGTCTAGTGTGGTGTGGTCTAGTGTGGTGTGGTCTAGTGTGGTGTGGTCTAGTGTGGTGTAGTGTGGTGTGGTCTAGTGTGGTGTGGTCTAGTGTGGTCTAGTGTGGTGTGGTCTAGTGTGGTGTAGTCTAGTGTGGTCTAGTGTAGTGTGGTCTAGTGTGGTGTGGTCTAGTGTGGTGTAGTATGTTGTGGTCTAGTGTGGTGTGGTCTAGTGTGTTGTGGTCTAGTGTGGTCTAGTGTGGTGTGGTCTAGTGTGGTGTGGTCTAGTGTGGTGTGGTCTAGTGTGGTCTAGTGTGGTCTAGTGTGGTGTGGTCTAGTGTGGTGTGGTCTAGTGTGGTCTAGTGTGGTGTGGTCTAGTGTGGTGTGGTCTAGTGTGGTGTGGTCTAGTGTGGGGTGGTCTAGTGTGGTGTGGTCTAGTGTGGTCTAGTGTGGTGTGGTCTAGTGTGGTCTAGTGTGGTGTGGTCTAGTGTGGGGTGGTCTAGTGTGGTGTGGTCTAGTGTGGTCTAGTGTGGTGTGGTCTAGTGTGGTCTAGTGTGGTGTGGTCTAGTGTGGTGTGGTCTAGTGTGGGGTGGTCTAGTGTGGTGTGGTCTAGTGTGGTCTAGTGTGGTGTGGTCTAGTGTGGTGTGGTCTAGTGTGGTCTAGTGTGGTGTGGTCTAGTGTGGTGTGGTCTAGTGTGGTCTAGTATGTTGTGGTCTAGTGTGGTCTAGTGTGGTGTGCTAGTGTGGTGTGGTCTAGTGTGGTCTAGTGTGGTGTGGTCTAGTGTGGTGTGGTCTAGTGTGGTGTGGTCTAGTGTGGTCTAGTATGGTGTGGTCTAGTGTGGTGTGGTCTAGTGTGGTCTAGTGTGGTGTGGTCTAGTGTGTTCTAGTGTGGTCTAGTGTGGTGTGGTCTAGTATGGTGTGGTCTAGTGTGGTCTAGTATGGTGTGGTCTAGTGTGGTCTAGTATGGTGTGGTCTAGTGTGGTCTAGTGTGGTGTGGTCTAGTGTGGTGTGGTCTACTGTGGTCTAGTGTGGTGTGGTCTAGTGTGGTGTGGTCTAGTGTGGTCTAGTGTGGTGTGGTCTAGTGTGGTGTGGTCTAGTGTGTTGTGGTCTAGTGTGGTGTGGTCTAATGTGGTCTAGTGTGGTGTGGTCTATTGTGGTCTAGTGTGGTGTGGTCTAGTGTGGTCTAGTGTGATGTGGTCTAGTGTGGTCTAGTATGGTGTGGTCTAGTGTGGTCTAGTATGGTGTGGTCTAGTATGGTGTGGTCTAGTATGGCCTAGTATGGTATGGTCTAGTGTGGCCTAGTATGGTATGGTCTAGTGTGGTGTGGTCTAGTGTGGTCTAGTATGGTGTTTTCTTGTGTGGTCTAGTGTGGTCTAGTGTGGTGTGGTCTAGTGTGGCCTAGTGTGGTCTAGTGTGGTGTGGTCTAGTGTGGTCCAGTATGGTCTAGTGTGGTCTAGTATGGTGTGGTCTAGTGTGGTGTGGTCTAGTGTGGTCCAGTATGGTCTAGTGTGGTCTAGTATGGTGTGGTCTAGTGTGGTGTGGTCTAGTGTGGTCTAGTATGGTGTGGTCTAGTGTGGTCTAGTATGGTGTGGTCTAGTGTGGCCTGGTGTGGTGTGGTCTGGTGTCATCTAGTGTGGTGTGGTCTAGTGTGATGTGGTCTAGTGTGGTATGGTCTAGTGTGGTGTGGTCTAGTGTGGTGTGGTCTAGTGTGGTCTGGTGCGGTCTGGTGTTGT
Organism: Salvelinus fontinalis; assembly: GCF_029448725.1. Classification (NCBI taxonomy): domain Eukaryota; kingdom Metazoa; phylum Chordata; class Actinopteri; order Salmoniformes; family Salmonidae; genus Salvelinus; species Salvelinus fontinalis. Next base: position 18,794 of record NW_026600402.1, on the reverse strand, counting down.
GTGGTCTGATGTCATCTAGTGTGGTCTAGTGTGGTCTAGTGTGGTGTGGTCTAGTGTGGACCAGTAGTCTGGTCTGCTGTTTATTTATTTATTTATTTCACCTTTATTTAACCAGGTAGGCAAATTGAGAACACGTTCTCATTTACAATTGCGACCTGGCCAAGATAAAGCAAAGCAGTTCGACACATACAACAACACATAGTTACACATGGAGTAAAACAAACATACAGTCAATAATACAGTGAAAAATAAGTCTATATACAATATGAGCAAGTGAGGTGAGATAAGGGAGGTGAAGGCAAACAAAATATATATATAAATAAATAAAAATATAAAAAGGCCATGGTGGCGAAGTAAATACAATATAGCAAGTAAAAAAAATAAAAATAAAATAAAAATACAAATAAAAAAACACTGGAATGGTTGGTTTGCAGTGGAAGAAGGTATAAAAAGGCCATGGTGTTTTTCAACTCTTAATGATCAGCTATGAAAAGTCAACTGAAAATTATTCATGATTATTATTTGACCATGCTTGTCACTTATGAACATTTTTGAACATCTTGGCATAGTTCTGTTATAATCTCCACCTGGCACAGCCAGAAGAGGACTGGCCACCCCTCATAGCCTGGTTCCTCTCTAGGTTTCTTCCTAGGTTTTGGCCTTTCTAGGGAGTTTTTCCTAGCCACCGTGCTTCTACACCTGCATTCTAGCTGTTTGGGGTTTTAGGCTGGGTTTCTGTACAGCACTTCGAGATATTATCTGATGTACGAAGGGCTATATAAAATAAAATTGATTGATTGATTGATTGAAGAAGGTGCAAAGTAGAGATAGAAATAATGGGGTGCAAAGGAGCAAAATAAATAAATACAGTAGGTAAAGAGGTAGGTGTTTGGGCTAAATTATAGATGGGCTATGTACAGGTGCAGTAATCTATGAGCTGCTCTGACAGCTGGTGCTTAAAGCTAGTGAGGTAGATAAGTGTTTCCAGTTTCAGAGAATTTTGTAGTTCGTTCCAGTCATTGGCAGCAGAGAACTGGAAGGAGAGGCGGCCAAAGGAAGAATTGGTTTTGGGGGTGACCAGAGAGATATACCTGCTGGAGCGTGTGCTACGGGTGGGCGTAGCTATGGTGACCAGCGAGCTGAGATAAGGGGGGACTTTACCTAGCAGGGTCTTGTAGATGACCTGGAGCCAGTGGGTTTGGCGACGAGTGTGAAGCGAGGGCCAGCCAACGAGAGCGTATAGGTCGCAGTGGTGGGTAGTATATGGGGCTTTGGTGACAAAACGGATGGCACTGTGATAGACTGCATCCAATTTATTGAGTAGGGTTTTGGAGGCTATTTTGTAAATGACATCACCGAAGTCGAGGATTGGTAGGATGGTCAGTTTTACAAGGGTATGTTTGGCAGCATGAGTGAAGGATGCTTTGTTGCGGAATAGGAAGCCGATTCTAGATTTAACTTTGGATTGGAGATGCTTGATGTGAGTCTGGAAGGAGAGTTTACAGTCTAACCAGACACCTAGGTATTTGTAGTTGTCCACATATTCTAAGTCAGAGCCGTCCAGAGTAGTGATGTTGCACAGGCGGGCAGGTGCAGGCAGCGATCGGTTGAAGAGCATGCATTTAGTTTTACTTGTATTTAAGAGCAATTGGAGGCCACGGAAGGAGAGTTGTATGGCATTGAAGCTCGCCTGGAGGGTTGTTAACACAGTGTCAAGAGAAGGGCCAGAAGTATACAGAATAGTGTCGTCTGCGTAGAGGTGGATCAGAGACTCACCAGCAGCAAGAGCGACATCATTGATGTATACAGAGAAGAGAGTCGGTCCAAGAATTGAACCCTGTGGCACCCCCATAGAGACTGCCAGAGGTCCGGACAACAGACCCTCCGATTTGACACACTGAACTCGATCAGAGAAGTAGTTGGTGAACCAGGCGAGGCAATCATTAGAGAAACCAAGGCTGTCGAGTCTGCCGATGAGGATGTGGTGATTGACAGAGTCAAAAGCCTTGGCCAGGTCAATGAATATGGCTGCACAGTACTGTTTCCTATCGATAGCGGTTAAGATATCGTTTATGACCTTGAGTGCGGCTGAGGTGCACCCATGACCAGCTCTGAAACCAGATTGCATAGCGGAGAAGGTATGGTGGGATTCGAGATGGTCGGTAATCTGTTTGTTGACTTGGCTTTCGAAGACCTTAGAAAGGCAGGGTAGGATAGATATAGGTCTGTAGCAGTTTGGGTCTAGAGTGTCTCCCCCTTTGAAGAGGGGGATAACCGCAGCTGCTTTCCAATCTTTGGGAATCTCAGACGACACGAAAGAGAGGTTGAAAAGGCTGGTAATAGGGGTGGCAACAATTTCACCAGATAGTTTTAGAAAGAAAGGGTCCAGATTATCTAGCCCGGCTGATTTGTAAGGGTACAGATTTTGCAGCTCTTTCAGAACATCAGCTGACTGTATTTGGGAGAAAGAGAAATGGGGAAGGCTTGGGCGAGTAGCAGAGGGGAGGGCAGTGCTGTTGACCGGGGTAGGGGTAGCCAGGTGGAAAGCATGGCCAGCCGTAGAAAAATGCTTATTGAAATTCTCAATTATAGTGGATTTGTCGGTGGTGACAGTATTTCCTATCTTCAGTGCAGTTGGAAGCTGGGAGGAGGTGTTCTTATTCTCCATGGACTTTACGGTGTCCCAGAACTTTTTTGAGTTTGTGTTGCAGGAAGCAAATTGCTGCTTGAAAAAGCTAGCCTTGGCTTTTCTAACTGCCTGTGTATACTGGTTTCTAGCTTCCCTGAAAAGTTGTATATCACGGGGGCTGTTCGATGCTAATGCAGAACGCCATAGGATGTTTTTCTGTTGGTTAAGGGCAGTCAGGTCAGGAGAGAACCAAGGGCTATATCTGTTCCTGGTTCTAAATTTCTTGAATGGGGCATGCTTATTCAAGATGGTGAGGAAGGCATTTTTAAAAAATATCCAGGCATCCTCTACTGACGGGATGAGATCAATATCCTTCCAGGATACCTCGGCCAGGTCGATTAGAAAGGCCTGCTCGCTGAAGTGTTTTAGGGAGCGTTTGACAGTGATGAGGGGAGGTCGTTTGATCGCTGACCCATTACGGATACAGGCAATGAGGCAGTGATCGCTGAGATCTTGGTTGAAAACAGCAGAGGTGTATTTGGAGGGCAAGTTGGTTAGGATGATGTCTATGAGGGTACCCGTGTTTACGGAATTGGGGTGATACTGCTGTGGTCTAGTGTGGTGTGGTGTGGAGTGGTCTGATCTGGTGTGGTCTAGAGTGGTGTGGTCTGGTGTGGTGTGGTGTGGTCTAGTGTGGTGTGGTCTGGTGTGGTGTGGTGTGGTCTGGTGTGGCTGTGGCTGTGTTTCTGTGATCAATGTGTCCTTCCCTGCTATTGATTTTACAACCGATGACTGTGTGTGTGTGTGTGTGTGCGTGCGTGCGTGCGTGCGTGCGTGAGCACGTCTCTTATTTCTGCTGCACAGTGTAATCTAACCAGTGGTAAATATCCGTTGTTTATAGGTAGAGCGGAGCAATGAGGTACCCTGCCTCCCTTTGTGGGTCTGACACCCCAGATATTCTCCTCACCAGAGATATAATGAACTCTATTCAATATTTCATCTGATCAACCAGGCTACTTCTACTGTAGACTACATTCAGTACAAACACAACCTGGCTCAGTCACATGAACACAAACCAGAGGAGGCTGGAGGGCATACTGTAGATATACTGTAGAACAGGCGTATCGTAATGGCTGGACTGGAATGGTATCAAACCATTATTGCACCATTCCATTAATTACAATAAGCCTCCTTTGTCTCCGACCCACCAGCCTCCACTGACACAAACAAATGTAAACCCTTACACACCCAGTCATGTACAGTCATGAACATACTTGCATGCATACCTAAACACATGTCTCACATGTCGCACATGCACACGTAGACATGTTCCGCTCACACACATACGGGACACATAGATTGACCCCTATGCTAACGAACAGCACTTTTGTATGTGAAAGATACCAGTAGATCACTTTTGTGGCTCTATTTTAACAAACCTAATGCAATGGTACATCTAAGCTCTGCTGGTAGTGCAATAGGTGAGGGGTGTGTCAGGCATATTTTGTATTATTTTTACACCCAGATTTAAGAGCACAATAGCTGGAGGTGGTGGGAAAGGGCTGGGTTTTGATGAATAATCAAGTTGTAGGTGTGATGAGGCCTTGGCCACTCACTGGCGAGTCAAGGCATTCCGTGGCTTAAAAGGCAATTCTGCCACTTTTCAACCTCATATTAATGATCTCCAGCACCAAACCAGTGTCTAAATATGTGAAAACAGAGCGTTTCAATTATCTGTGAAAAATGCTTGTCTGTGACATCACAGAGTAGGGTTGAAAGAAGAAAAAAGAACTGTCACCTTCGAAGATGTCATCAGGTAGATTTTACAAAAGATAGAAATGTGCCGTTTTCACATATGTAGACACAGGTATGGTGTTGGAGAGCATGTCAATGAGGTTAAAAAGTGGTAGAATGGCCCTTTAATACTGCATTCCTGTGTCTCAAGTTGTGTAGGTTATTGACGGACGGTCTTGGCGTTGTTATCAACTCCAGTTTGGCTGGGGGCACGGAGTATTCTGCTCCTGGTCCATTGTGGATTAATACTACACTTTATTAAATAGCAAAGGCTACAGCAACGAGTGATAGCAACAGTAAAAAAAACATCCACATTGCTCAACATTGCTTAGATGTGTTTGAAGTGTAAACAGTCAACATTGTTGTAACTGGCTTCAACGAGTATAGGCGCATTGCTGTTGAACCAGCTTCCGCTACCGTAAGGTAAGGGGAGCCTACTATGGCTTGATTTTTAATCAAACTAAACTGAAAACAAGCAATTGTTACAAGAAAAGAAATGTTTCTAAATAAGAATGTCACCGGATTATCTCACCTCACATTCCATGCTGGGCATATAGTCTACATGGAGGGTTTTACACACATCCACAATAATAACAGGAGCTGGTTAAAACAGGGTAATAGCCTGACCAGCTTTGGGTTGGTGTTAACTGTCCCCACCAGCGCATACTGAAATTGCCACTTTGGCACACGTTCTTCAAGGACACACGTTCCGCTAGCGGCACACCCCCCCCCACCCCCACTGAAAAGGCAGAGCCGCGAAATTCCAAAAGAATATTTTTTTTAAATATTTAACTTTCACACATTAAAGTCCAATACAGCTAATGAAAGACACAGATCTTGTGAATCCAGCCAACATGTCCGATTTTTAAAATGTTTTACAGGGAAGACACAATATGTAAAGATGTAAATCTATTAGCTAAAAACACATTAGCATAATCCACCATCTTTTATTTGTCCACCAACAACAGTAGCCATCACCAATTCGGCTAAACTAAGATATTGATAGCCCCTAACCAAGAAAAAAACTCATCAGATGACAGTCTGATAACATATTTATGGTATAGGATAGGTTTTGTTAGAAAAATGTGCATATTTCAGGTAGATGGCATAGTTTACAATTGCACCCACCGTCACAAATGGACTAGAATAATTACAATGAGCAACGTGTTTACCTAACTACTAATCATCAAACATTTCGTAAAAATACACAGCATACACTAATCGAAAGACACAGATCCTGTGAATACAGACAATATTTCAGATTTTCTAAGTGTCTTACAGCGAAAACACAATAAATCGTTATATTAGCATAGCACATGTGCAAACATTACCCCAGCATTGATTCTAGCCAAAGAGAGCGATAACGTAAACATCGCCAAAATATATTAATTTTTTCACTAACCTTCTCAGAATTCTTCAGATGACACTCCTGTAACATCACATTACAACATACATATACAGTTTGTTCGAAAATGTGCATATTTAGCCACCAAAATCATGGTTAGACAATGAGAAAAGTAGCCCAGCTGGTGAGAAAATGTTCGTGCGCCATATTAGACAGTGATCGAGTCGTATACATAAATACTCATAAATGTGACTAAAAAATATAGGGTGGACAGCGATTGATAGACAATTTAATTCTTAATACAATCGCGGAATTAAATTTTTTAAATTATCCTTACTTTTCAATACAGTTTGCGCCAAGCGAAGCTAAGTCAAAAAAAATGGCGTCCTAAGCCACTAACATTTTTCGACAGAAACACGATTTATCATAATAACTTGTTCCTACTTTGAGCTGTTCTTCCATCAGAATCTTGGGCGAAGCATCCTTTCTTGGGTATAATCGTCTTTTGGTGGAAAGCTGTCCTCTTGCCATGTGGAAATGCCAACTGCGTTCGGCATGAACTGGAAGCGTGCCCAGAGATTCACAGCGTCTCAGAAATAAATGTCCCAAAATCGCACTAAACGGATATAAATTGCTATAAAACGCTTTAACCTGTTGGGGATGGGGACGCTGTTTAGACTATTTATGCTAATTGGGTAATTTTTGAAACGGCTTCCCACAAAATCCTTGATCGTACAATATGCATATTATTATTATTATTGGATAGAAAACAGTCTATAGTTTCTATAGGAGTTGAAATTTTGTCTCTAAGTGGAACAGAGCCCATTCTACAGCAATTTCCCTGACATGGATTCAGATTTCAGAAATGTTGGCCACTGTTCTGAAGTCAGTTAAAACGGCACTGATATTGCTATGACTATACGGACACTTCTTACGTCTTCCCCTGGATGCCTTTACGTGATGACGATTCCAATGGGGTCGATTGCACGTTCACAGGCCCTATAAATCAAAAAACCCTGTAGCTAGCAAGTCTTTCCTTGCTGCGTAACGCGCGTGCTGGACACCGACCCGCTCCTGTTCCAAGCGTTAGTTTAGCCTGTTATATTTCTCCGGTCATCTTTTCACTCGTTATAGGAGTTAAAAACATCATAAGGTAGTTAATTTAAAGCGTTTTATAGCAATTTATATCCGTTTAGTGCGATTTTGGGACATTTATTTTTGCAACGATGTGAATAGTTGGGCACGCTTTTCAGTTCATCCCGAACGCAGTTGGCATTTCCACATGGCAAGAGGACAGCTTTCCACCAAAAGACGATTGCTCCCAAGAAAGGATCCTTTGCCCAAGATACTGATGGAAGAACAGCTCAAGGTAGGACATTTTTATTATGATAAATCGTGTTTCTGTCGAAACATTTTAGTGGCTTAGGACGCCATGTTTTTTGACGTAGCTTCGCTTGGCGCAAACTGTATTGAAAAGTAAGGATAAATTAAAAAATGTAATTCCGCAATTGTATTAAGAATTAAATTGTCTATCAATCCCTGTCCACCCTATATTTTTTAGTCACGTTTATGAGTATTTATGTATAAGAGTAGATCACTGTCTAAGTGGCGCAAGGACTTTTTCTGACCAGCTTGTCTACATTTCACATTGTCTAACCATGATTTTGGTGGCTAAATATAAACATTTGCGATCAAACTCTATATGGAATGTGTAATATGATGTTACAGGAGTGTCATCGGAAGAATTCTGAGAAGGTTAGTGAAAAAATTAATATCTTTTGGCGATGTTGACTTTTATCGCTCACTTTGGCTAGAATCAATGCTGGGCTGCTATGTGCTATGTGCTATGCTAATATAACGATTTATTGTGTTTTCGCTGTAAGACACTTAGAAAATCTGAAATATTGTCTGTATTCACAGGATCTGTGTCTTTCGATTCGTGTATGCTGTGTATTTTTACGAAATGTTTGATGATTAGTAAGTAGGTAAACACGTTGCTCTAAGTAGTTTTTCTATTCCATTTGTGACGGTGGGTGCAATTGTAACCTATGCCATCTACCTGAAATATGCACTTTTTTCTAACAAAACCTATCCCATACCATAAATATGTTATCAGACTGTCATCTAATGAGTTTTTTTGTTGGTTAGGGGCTATAAATATCTTAGTTTAGCCGAATTGGTGATGGCTACTGGTGTTGGTGGACAAATAAAAGATGGTGGATTATGCTAATGTGTTTTTAGGTAATAGATGTACATCTTTACATATTGTGTCTTCCCTGTAAAACATTTTAAAAATCGGACATGTTGACTGGATTCACAAGATCTGTGTCTTTCATTAGCTGTATTGGACTTTAATGTGTGAAAGTTAAATATTTAAAAAAAATATATTTTTTGAATTTCGCGGCACTGGTTTTTCAGTGGGGGGGGGGGGGGGTGTGCCGCTAGCGCCACGCTGATCCTAGACAGGTTAAATTAACTACCTTACGATATTTTTAACTCCTATAACGAGTAGAAATATGACCTGAGAAATATAACTGGCTTCACTAGTGCTTGGAAAAACAGTGGGTCGGTATCCTCCGCGCGCATGACGCACCAAGAAAAGAGTTCCTACATACAGGGTTTTTTCATTTATAGTGCCTGTGATTGCGCAATCGACACCATTCAAATCGTCATCACGTAAAGGCATCCAGGGGAAGACGTAAGCAGTGTCCATATACTCATAGGAATAACAGTGGCCTTAAAACTGACTCCAGAACAGGGGCCAAAATTTCTGAAATCTGACTCCATGTCAGGGAAATTACTGTAGAATGAGTTCTGTTCCACTTAGAGACAAAATTTCAACTCCTATAGAAACTATAGACTGTTTTCTATCCAATAATAATAATAATATGCATATTGTACGATCAAGAATTTTGTAAGAAGCCGTTTCAAAAATTACACGATTACCATAAATAGTGACAACAGCACCCCCTAACCTTAACAGGTTTTAAGGACATACCTCGGATATTGCCACCCCTCCCAGTTTTGGCGCAAGGAAACTCATAAGACAGGTAAATTACCAATCCTGGCGCTACGGTTTGAAAAAAGAAGAGTGTCAGTATTTACAGGTCACAAAAGAAGCAAACTAGCGTGCGTTTGACAATTGCGCTGGCTTATTGCCAAACCAAAAATAGAGCCCTTCATCTCTTAAGTGGATTTATAAATCATACAGGAGTGTGTTCCCCCTAAACTGCCTGCGGAATTCACCTGCTGCTGTTCTGAAAGCAAGGCTGAATGTAGCTACTAGACATGAGGCCCAGATCAAATGAAGGGGCTGCTTAGACTGTTAGGACCTGAGGAAAGGCCTGGAGTCAGAAAGATGTTTATAGGAACACACCCTTCTCACCTAAACATATAGGCTATGGTCCATAATCTTAAACCTTCTCTCTACTCATCCAAGGCCTTAGGGAAGCCAGCCTACTAGTTTTACAGCCTGAGAGGACACATATTGTAGGCCCAAGGCAAAGAGTTAGAACATGGAATGTCTGTAAGGATAGTCCATACTACAGCCTCAGGACTGCACCTAGCTAGGCCAAGAGCAGGGCCTGAAGCAGGGCCTTGACCCTTTGACGAGGACAGGCATCATATGGTCTTTTGCCGTACACTATACTTAGGCACTGTTCCTAGGACCAGAGGGTGTGCAGGGATTTGTTCCAGCCCATCAATACATGTAACACATCCAGCTACTCACTCTTGAGAATGCATTGATTAGCTGAATCAGATGTTTTGGTGCTGGGTTGGAACAAAAGCCTGCACTCCATGTGGATGTCCAAGACCAGGTTTGAAAAACACCGCTCTATGTAAAGCAGGGCAGAAAACTTCCACCCCACAGCCTGTCTGCCTCGGTCTCTGTCCACTACTGGATGGCAGAATGTTAGTGGCATCTGGCCCAGACCCTGCCATGCAGAGAATCATGGTATACTCCACACACACACACACAATGATAGGTAGAGAGGACAAGGGCAGCCAGCCAAGAGCACAGTCAGACAGAAGGCATGCACCTCCTGATGTCAAAGGAACAGACACCAGAGCACTTCTGCCTGTGTGCAGCTAACCATAACAACTCCCTGACAAACCTACTACAGCCTGCCTACACCGTGTGTGTGTGTGTGTGTGTGTGTGTGTCTGTGTGTGTGTGTCTGTGTGTGTGTGTGTGTGTGTGTGTGTGTGTGTGTGTGTGTGTGTGTGTGTGTGTGTGTGTGTGTGTGTGTGTGTGTGTGTGTGTGTGTGTGTGTGTGTGTGTGTGTGTGTGTGTGTGTGTGTGTGTGTGAGAGAGAGAGAGAGAGAGAGAGAGAGACTTGGTCTCAGAGGGTCCTGAGACTGAGCATGCCTGTTCATTTGTAACCTACAAACCTATATAGAGAGAGACCGCATCACTGCCTGCTTCTACATATGGACAAACAAATGGCTAAACAGCATACGGTAACATCACAGTGTCCTTAATGTGACCACAAACTGGACTCCAACATGACTAGAAAAACAATGGACTAGTTCCATTGACTGTCCCCTGAGGTAGTCACATTATAGGGTGAACACATGCTAGCAGTGTTTAGCCATTCCTGATAGGCTACTTACGCTAGCATGAAAATCAAGCCATAGCCCAAACAAACACACACACACACACACACACACACACACACACACACACACACACACACACACACACACACACACACACACACACATTCCTATACACATATCAGATCTACTATATCAGTCCCTGCCTCACACAACTGCCCAATAAAAGCCATAAACTAGATCTTTGTGCTTTCTCTACAGCAGCACTGCATTGCAGTACTCTCTGACCTCCAGCTTCTGGTTCCCTCTCCCGCCACCACTTTGCCAGGCAGCCCCAGAAGAGACCACTTCCCCCCAGCCTCGGCCACTCCACTGTCCCCTACCTACCTAACCCTCCGGTCCGCACGGAACTTCAGCATCCTCCACCGGATCAATCATATAACAGATGAGACAGACAGAGTGAGAGGGATAGAGAGAGAGAGAGAGAGAGAGAGAGAGAGAGAGAGAGAGAGAGAGAGAGAGAGAGAGAGAGAGAGAGAGAGAGAGAGAGAGAAAGAGAGAGAGAAGGGAGCAGCTGGCTAGCTAACCCAGTGCCAGGAAAAAGCCGATTGGTGTTAGATATAGTAATTGCTGTCCTCCTTTCTCTCCTTGAGAATGCATGCTGTAACCACCCTCTCTCTCTCTCTCCTCTCTCTCACACACACAATTGCTCTCTATCACTGTCACTCTTCTCGCCCCCTCCTCTCTCTCTCACGCTCTCTCTCATGCTCCTTTGCCTAACAGAACTGCAAGGCTCAGATTATTTAGCTGTTTCCCTCTCTCTCTCTTTCTCTCCCTCTCATTTTCTCTCTCTCTCCATCCCTCTACCTCCCTTGTGCCTTCTCCCTATGGGAAGGCAGTATAACAGAGACCCATGTGGCCATGCTGCTGGGCCCCAGACTGAGGTCTGAATGATCCCCAGCGTCTGTTGAGGTCTGGCAGGGAGAGTCATGAGCATAATTTCCCAGGGACCAGCCTGGGTGGAGGAAGGGTGGAAGGTGGATTATAGACAAAGGACGTATGTTGTATGCCATTCAGGTATAACAGCCAGTACATCAGTACCCCTCCCTCGCTTCCTCACTCTCTTCTCTATCCTTCCCCCTCCGTTCTTCATCCTCTTCCTTCCCAGTTCCCTCCCCTCCTCCCCCAGTGTCCATCCCTTCCTCCCCCTCTCTCTCCCTCCCTCCCATTGCGAGGGAGGAGAGACGTAGCTCCTCAGTCACTCATAGCATCATAATTAGATCCATATTTCACAAGCTCAGCATTAAAACACAGAACGAAGGGCCCGGGCTGGGGTGGCCATATTAAAATGTCACAATGTCACCGTTAGCCATGCAAGACATTTTTATTTTTCATGTCCAGCATCCGTTTGTAACATTTTTTATTCTAGGGTACTACACAATTGGCCATTTATAATGTGATATATTGAAGGTGTTCTTCTATGAGGAAGACTCCTTATTACTCCACACACACTTAACCAGAGATAGTTAACCAGAGATAGTTAACCTCAGATAGTGAACCTCAGATAGTGAACCTCAGATAGTGAACCTCAGATAGTGAACATCAGATAGTGAACATCAGATAGTGAACATCAGATAGTGAACCTCAGATAGTGAACATCAGATAGTGAACCTCAGATAGTGAACCTCAGATAGTGAACCTCAGATAGTGAACCTCAGATAGTGAACATCAGATAGTGAACCTCAGATAGTGAACCTCAGATAGTGAACATCAGATTAGTGAGCATCAGATAGTGAACATCAGATAGTGAACATCAGATAGTGAACATCAGATAGTGAACATCAGATAGTGAACCTCAGATAGTGAACCTCAGATAGTGAACCTCAGATAGTGAACCTCAGATAGTGAACCTCAGATAGTGAACCTCAGATAGTGAACATCAGATAGTGAACCTCAGATAGTGAACCTCAGATAGTGAACCTCAGATAGTGAACCTCAGATAGTGAACCTCAGATAGTGAACATCAGATAGTGAACCTCAGATAGTGAACCTCAGATAGTGAACCTCAGATAGTGAACCTCAGATAGTGAACCTCAGATAGTGAACATCAGATAGTGAACCTCAGATAGTGAACCTCAGATAGTGAACCTCAGATAGTGAACCTCAGATAGTGAGCATCAGATAGTGAACCTCAGGTAGTGAACATCAGATTAGTGAACATCAGATAGTGAACATCAGATAGTGAACATCAGATAGTGAACATCAGATAGTGAACATCAGATAGTGAACCTCAGATAGTGAACCTCAGATAGTGAGCATCAGATAGTGAACCTCAGATAGTGAACATCAGATAGTGAACATCAGATAGTGAACATCAGATAGTGAACCTCAGATAGTGAACCTCAGATAGTGAACCTCAGATAGTGAACCTCAGATAGTGAACCTCAGATAGTGAACCTCAGATAGTGAACATCAGATAGTGAACCTCAGATAGTGAACCTCAGATAGTGAACCTCAGATAGTGAACCTCAGATAGTGAACATCAGATAGTGAACCTCAGATAGTGAACCTCAGATAGTGAACCTCAGATAGTGAACCTCAGATAGTGAACCTCAGATAGTGAACATCAGATAGTGAACCTCAGATAGTGAACCTCAGATAGTGAACCTCAGATAGTGAACCTCAGATAGTGAGCATCAGATAGTGAACCTCAGGTAGTGAACCTCAGATAGTGAACATCAGATTAGTGAACATCAGATAGTGAACATCAGATAGTGAACATCAGATAGTGAACATCAGATAGTGAACATCAGATAGTGAACCTCAGATAGTGAACCTCAGATAGTGAGCATCAGATAGTGAACCTCAGATAGTGAACATCAGATAGTGAACCTCAGATAGTGAACCTCAGATATTAAACATCAGATAGTGAACATCAGATAGTGAACATCAGTAAGTTTTACTCTTAAAGATTAGCTCCTTTTTTCCAATTTCCTCCTAAAATGACATACCCAAATCTAACTGGCTGTAGCTCAAACCCTGAAGCAAGGATATGCATATTCTTGGTACCATTTGAAAGGAAACACTTTGGAGTTTATGGAAATGTGAAAGGAATGTAGTATAATTCAACACAATAGATCTGGTAAAAGTTAAAACAAAGAAAAAAAAAACGTTCTTTTGTATTTTTTGTACCATCATCTTTGAAATGCAAGAGAAAGGCCATAATGCATTATTCCAGCCCAGGTGAAATTTAGATTTTGGTCACTAGATGGCATCTGTGTATGTGCAAAGTTTTAGACGGATCCAATGAACCATTGCATTTCTGTTCATAATTTTGTATCAAGACTGCTCAAATGTGCCTAATTTGTTTATTAATAACTTTTCATGTTCAAAATTGTGCACTCTCCTCAAACAATAGCATGATATTCTTTCACTGTAATAGCTACTGTAAATTGTACAGTGCAGTTAG
>NW_026600402.1:0-2500 GCF_029448725.1 Salvelinus fontinalis | reverse complement strand
AAATGGCTTTCTTGGATAATGTGTCTTTACTCAGTGTGAATTGATGGATCTTCAGAGTCTAATGAATAGCTAATGAACTATAAGTGATTGTTCCCATGCATTTTTAATCACTCCTTTTTAGAAATAGCAGGATATTGGTCTTTGTGCATTGCAGTCTTCATAGAACCTAGAGAGATGTGGAGAAACTACAACTACAGCTCACATTAGAATGACGGAGCTAGATTGCTCCTGGTAGACAGTGAGTGGACAAACCATTAGGAACACCTTCCTAATATTGAGTTGCACCCCCTCTTGCACTCAGAACAGCCTCAATTTGTCGAGGCATTGACTCTACAAGGTGTCGAAAGTGTTCCACAGTGATGCTGACCCATGTTGACTCCAATGCTTCCCACAGTTGTGTCAAGTTGGCTGGATGAAACTGTTGAGCATGAAAACCCCAGCAGCATTGCAGTTCTTGACACACTCAAACCAGAGCGCCTGGCACCTACTACCATACCCCGTTCAAAGGCATATTTTGTCTTGCCCATTCACCCTCTGAATGGCACACATACACGATCCATGTCTCAATTGTCTCAAGGCTTAAAAATCCTTCTTTAAACTGTCTCCTCCCCTTCATCTACACTGATTGAAGTGGATTTAATAGTTGACATCAATAATGGATCATAGATTTCACCTGGATTCACCTGGTCAGTCTGTGTCATGGAAAGAGCAGGTGTTACTAATGTTTTGTATACTAGGTGTAGAGTGTACAGAGATTAGAATTCATAATTTAGAAATCCCTTATTTAGAATGTAGAATTCCACACTATTTCTCATTTGGAGGTTCTGATGAATATCAGCCTCTGTTTCTGACAGTAGTCGGGTGAAATCTAGTCAAAACATATGTTTTAAAGACTCCCATTACTGTATAAGCCTCATTGCCAACGTTTTACCTCACATACTGTTGGCAACAACTGGTGTTATCATCTTGTACCAGGTACCTGTATGTAAGTACCGGTAGTTTCATAGTCCTTACCACTGCTACTTATTGTAATCTAAGTAAACATTATAACGTGTACAACAGAAGTAACAAGTGCAGCATAAACGCATGTACTTACAAGCCTGTTCAAAGGTACTTAAAAAAGGGTATTCCACTGCTGCTGCAGTATTATGTTATAAAAGCCTGTTTAAGGTCAAGAGTAGCTGTCTGATTTAATGCATTGTCAGGCCACTTGGAAGGCTACCTCTCTAAGAGGGAACCTGAGGGGAGAGTTTGGACATGCTCTCCCAGTGTGTGGCAGTTCTTAGTGTCATGATGTGACCGCTGGATCATACTCTGACCCTTCTATGACCCCTCCTACCTATTGGCAGGCAGTTAGCTGGCAAGCGTTCAGAACAGCATTCAGAACAGGGCCACAGTGACCTGGTCGGGTTCTCAAACCTGAAACTCCTTAACCAGACTTTCTACCTGCCTGTGGCGTTCTAATAAGAGAGGAACGGAGCAAACCTCCAGACTAACAACCATAACTCCCCTCCCACGCCTACAACATTACTATGCAGCGTGCTTCTCCTCTTTTCCCAGAAGCTGAGTGAGTACAACCCAGAAGGGTCCTAATGATCAGGAAGGGAAATGATCAATCATAAAAAACAAAACTCCTGTAGGCTCAACAAAGATTTCCAGTAAAGGCTCTGTCGCAGAATGATGATGTAATATCTAGAAGACAGGAGGAGGAAGAGGAGGAGGAATTTGGTAGTGATGGAAAAATGAATATTATTACCCAGAACCTGGCAGAACTGGTATCTAAACATTGTAACTAGCATAAGATTCATAAAGAATGTTTTGGGATAAGCATCAACAATTTATCTGGCATTTCTATCACTGATAAAATACAGAACGTTACCCAGAGATAAAACTAAATCCATTACCACACGGACATGACTGTACAAATCTGTACATTTCCCTTCTCTGCTGAAACCTGATAAATGCTGTGCATGAGGATATATTGACCTGAAAAGACGTGTTTGTACTGTATTGTTATCTGACTGTTATTGCAATGTTATCTGGATGAAAACCATATATAGTCTCTGCAGACTTAGTGTGTGTGTTGGTAAATAGGCACATGTATTAATAGTAATGTCATGTATGCCTGGCTGGGAGTGTTAGTTATCATGACTTCATGCAGGGTGTGATCACAGTACAGCTTTGGTGAATCTGTCTGAGGGGGATGTAAGGAAACTATACACTCAGAAAAAAGGTGCTATCTAGAACCAATAAGGGTTATTCAGCTGTCCCCATTGGAGAACTCTTTGAAGAACCCTTTTTGGTTTCAAGTAGAACTTCTTTGGGTTCCTTTCCAGAGAGGGTTCTACCTGGAACCAAACAGGGTTCTCCTATGGGGACAGCCGAAGAACCCTTTTGGAACCCTTTTTTCTAGGAGTGTAGGGGTCCCCACCGTAAATGTTCTAGTGGACACACGCATGCACACATACACGCACACAGAAATTTCATCAAAAATTCCACA
>NW_026600401.1:294973-296445 GCF_029448725.1 Salvelinus fontinalis | reverse complement strand
CAGGACGGAGAGACAGAGAGGGGGAATGAGGACTGTACACTCCATTAAAGACAGGAAGGAGAGACGGAGAGGGGGAATGAGGACTGTACACTCCATTAAAGACAGGAAGGAGAGACGGAGAGGGGGAATGAGGACTGTACACTCCATTAAAGACAGGACGGAGAGACGGAGAGGGGGAATGAGGACTGTACACTCCATTAAAGACAGGAAGGAGAGACGGAGAGGGGGAATGAGGACTGTACACTCCATTAAAGACAGGAAGGAGAGACGGAGAGGGGGAATGAGGACTGTACACTCCATTAAAGACAGGACGGAGACGGAGAGGGGGAATGAGGACTGTACACTCCATTAAAGACAGGAAGGAGAGACGGAGAGGGGGAATGAGGACTGTACACTCCATTAAAGACAGGACGGAGAGACAGAGAGGGGGAATGAGGACTGTACACTCCATTAAAGACAGGACGGAGAGACAGAGAGGGGGAATGAGGACTGTACACTCCCATCCAGTCTTACCTGTTGATGGTACTCTATCCCCATACTGAGAGTGTTGATGAGGATGGAGGTCATTATCCCTCTGTTGAAGTACTTGCTGTCTACGATGCGTTTCAGTCTCTCTCTGAATCCTGTCCCTAGCTCCACCAGTCTGTTACCGGCCCTCTTCACCCCGAGCCCCAGCCCTACCCCCAGCCCCGCCTTGCGCCGGCGCCTGCCACGGCCGCCGCGTCCCTCTCCTCCCTGGGGGAAGTCGTGCAAGGTGTGCGCCTCTCCCCTAGAACCCTCCGGGTCGCTCAGGTCCAGCTCCATGCCCTCTAGGGCGCGGGCACACAGCGGGCAGCCCAACAGCTCCAGGAGAAGCGGGGAGGGCACCACGCCAGCCAGCTGGTACAGCAGCCGAGGACGGCCTGGAGGGAGAGAGAAGTTTTTTAAATTTAGTTTGATCAAAATATATCTCAATATTTATTGTTTGATAGTATGTTGTTATTAAACAGATAGAGGAGAAAGATAGAGAGAGGTCAAAGGGCGGCAGGTCAGATAGGAACCCGGGCCAACACTGAGGCTGTGCTCTTTACCATGAGACGAGTCAGGACAACAAGACACCATGAGACGAGTCAGGACAACAAGACACCATGAGACGAGTCAGGACAACAAGACACCATGAGACGAGTCAGGACAACAAGACACCACGACTAACAGGATAAACTCTACAGCTGCAGGGGCTGTGCTATTACCATGACACGAGTCAGGACAACAAGACACCACGACTAACAGGATAAACTCTACAGCTGCAGGGGCTGTGCTATTACCATGAGACGAGTCAGGACAACAAGACACCAGGACTAACAGGATATACTGGTACAGCTGCAGGGGCTGTGCTATTACCATGAGACGAGTCAGGACAACAAGACACCAGGACTAACAGGATATACTGGTACAGCTGCAGGGGCTGTGCTATTACCATGAGACGAGTCAGG
>NW_026600401.1:222473-289973 GCF_029448725.1 Salvelinus fontinalis | reverse complement strand
GAAATACTATATATAGAGATGGTTCTTACTAGTACTACTATAGAAATACTGTGTATATAGACAGATGGATCTTACTAGTTCTACTATAGAAATACTGTATATATAGAGATGGTTCTTACTAGTTCTACTATAGAAATACTGTATATAGAGAGATGGTTCTTACTAGTTCTACTATAGAAAAACTGTATAAATAGAGAGAGATGGATCTTTCTAGTTCTACTATAGAAATACTGTATATATATATAGAGAGAAGGATCTTACTAGTTCTACTATAGAAATACTGTATATATAGAGATGGATCTTACTAGTTCTAATATAGAAATACTATATATAGAGATGGATCTTACTAGTTCTACTATAGAAATACTGTGTATATATAGAGAGATGGATCTTACTGGTTCTACTATAGAAATACTGTATATATAGAGATGGATCTTACTAGTTCTACTATAGAAATACTATATATAGAGATGGATCTACTATAGAAATACTGTATATAGAGATGGATCTTACTAGTTCTACTATAGAAATACTATATATAGAGATGGATCTTACTAGTTCTACTATAGAAATACTATATATAGAGATGGATCTTACTAGTTCTACTATAGAAATACTGTATATATATATAGAGAGAAGGATCTTACTAGTTCTACTATAGAAATACTGTATATATAGAGATGGATCTTACTAGTTCTACTATAGAAATACTATATATAGAGATGGATCTACTATAGAAATACTGTATATAGAGATGGATCTTACTAGTTCTACTATAGAAATACTATATATAGAGATGGATCTTACTAGTTCTACTATAGAAATACTATATATAGAGATGGATCTTACTAGTTCTACTATAGAAATACTGTATATATATATAGAGAGAAGGATCTTACTAGTTCTACTATAGAAATACTGTATATATAGAGATGGATCTTACTAGTTATACTATAGAAATACTATATATAGAGATGGATCTTACTAGTTCTACTATAGAAATACTGTGTATATATAGAGAGATGGTTCTTACTAGTACTACTATAGAAATACTGTATATATAGAGATGGTTCTTACTAGTTCTACTATAGAAATACTGTGAATATACATATAGAGATGGATCTTACTAGTTCTACTATAGAAATACTGTATATATATATATAGAGATGGATCTTACTAGTTCTACTATAGAAATACTGTGAATATACATATAGAGATGGATCTTACTAGTTCTACTATAGAAATACTGTATATATAGAGATGGATCTTACTAGTTCTACTATAGAAATACTGTATATATATATATAGAGATGGATCTTACTAGTTCTACTATAGAAATACTGTATATATATAGAGAGAGATGGATCTTACTAGTTCTACTATAGAAATACTATATATAGAGAGAGATGGATCTTACTAGTTCTACTATAGAAATACTGTGTATATATAGAGATGGATCTTACTAGTTCTACTATAGAAATACTGTATATATATATATATAGAGATGGATCTTACTAGTTCTACTATAGAAATACTGTATATATATATATAGAGAGATGGATCTTACTAGTTATACTATAGAAATACTATATATAGAGATGGTTCTTACTAGTTCTACTATAGAAATACTGTATATAGAGATGGATCTTACTAGTTCTACTATAGAAATACTATATATAGAGATGGTTCTTACTAGTTCTACTATAGAAATACTGTATATAGAGATGGATCTTACTAGTTCTACTATAGAAATACTGTGTATATATAGAGATGGATCTTACTAGTTATACTATAGAAATACTATATATAGAGATGGTTCTTACTAGTTCTACTATAGAAATACTGTATATAGAGATGGATCTTACTAGTTATACTATAGAAATACTGTATCTAGAGATGGTTCTTACTAGTTATACTATAGAAATACTGTATATATAGAGAGAGATGGTTCTTACTAGTTCTACTATAGAAATACTGTATATAGAGATGGATCTACTATAGAAATACTGTATATATAGAGAGAAATGGATCTTACTGTGCTGTCCCATGAGTTGGTGCAGCTTGCTGAGGGGGTCCGGGCTGTTTTCTGGGAGGGGCGAGGGCTGTGTGGGGAGGGGCCTCTGGGGCTGTGTGGGGAGGGGGCCGTGGGGGTGTGTGGGGAGGGGGTTGTGGGGCTGTGTGGGGAGGGGGCCGTGGGGGTGTGTGGGGAGGGGGTTGTGGGGCTGTGTGGGGAGGAGGCTGTGGGGGTGTGTGAGGAGGGGGCCGTGGGGGTGTGTGGGGAGGGGGTTGTGGGGGTGTGTGGGGAGGGGGTTGTGGGGGTGTGTAGGGAGGGGGCTGTGGGGGTTTGTGAGGAGGGGGCCGTGGGGGTTTGTGAGGAGGGGGCTGTAAGGCTGTGTGGGGAGGGGGTTGTGGGGCTGTGTGGGGAGGAGGCTGTGGGGCTGTGTGGGGAGGGGGTTGTGGGGCTGTGTGGGGAGGGGGTGTGTGGGTAGGGGTTTGAGGGGGTGTGTGGGGAGGGGGTTGTGGGGGTGTGTGGGGGTGAAGCTGCAGATGAAGGAGGGCAGGATGGTGGGGTAGTTCATCCCTCCGTTCAGACGACCCAGGAGAGACGACCCCAGCCCAGGGGTCACAGAGGGGTCACGACCCGGGACAGGAAGTGACCTCATCTCCAGCTCCTCCCCACCTGGAAGAGTCATTATGTTGATTTAATTAATGAATGTTAGACAGACAGCTTTCATGGCAGTTAAACATCTATGAAAATCAACATGAACATCAGTTCCAGGTAAATAGCACGATCCCTTAGTTTCAGGTAAATAGTACGATCCCTTAGTTTCAGGTAAATAGCACGATCCCTTAGTTTCAGGTAAATAGTACGATCCCTTAGTTTCAGGTAAATAGTACGATCCCTTAGTTTCAGGTAAATAGTACGATCCCTTAGTTTCAGGTAAATAGTACGATCCTTTAGTTTCAGGTAAATAGTACGATCCCTTAGTTTCAGGTAAATAGTACGATCCCTTAGTTCCAGGTAAATAGTACGATCCCTTAGTTTCAGGTAAATAGTACGATCCCTTAGTTCCAGGTAAATAGTACGATCCTTTAGTTTCAGGTAAATAGTACGATCCCTTAGTTTCAGGTAAATAGTATGATCCCTTAGTTTCGGGTAGTTTCAGGTAAATAGTACGACCCCTTAGTTTCAGGTAAATAGTACGATCCCTTAGTTTCAGGTAAATAGTACGATCCCTTAGTTTCAGGTAAATAGTACGATCCCTTTGTTTCAGGTAAATAGTACGATCCCTTGGATTCAGGTAAATAGTACGATCCCTTAGTTTCAGGTAAATAGTACGATCCCTTAGTTTCAGGTAAATAGTACGATCCCTTAGTTTCAGGTAAATAGTACGATCCCTTAGTTTCAGGTAAATAGTACGATCCCTTAGTTTCAGGTAAATAGTACGATCCCTTAGTTTCAGGTAAATAGCACGATCCCTTAGTTTCAGGTAAATAGTACGATCCCTTAGTTTCAGTTAATAGTACGATCCCTTAGTTTCCGGTAAATAGTACGATCCCTTAGTTTCAGGTAAATAGAACAATCCCTTAGTTTCAGGTAAATAGTACTATCCCTTAGTTGCAGATAAATAGTACGATCCCTTAGTTTCAGGTAAATAGTACGACCCCTTAGTTTCAGGTAAATAGTACGATCCCTTAGTTTCAGGTAAATAGTAAGGTCCCTTAGTTTCAGGTAAATAGTACGATTCCTTAGTTTCTGTCACGTTCCTGACCTATTTATGTTAGTTGTTATGTGTGTTAGTTGGTCAGGACGTGAGGTTGGGTGGGCATTCTATGTTTTCTGTTTCTGTGTTGGTTTTGGGTTACCTGGTATGGCTCTTAATTAGAGGCAGGTGTTTGGCGTTCCTCTAATTAAGAGTCATATTTAGGTAGGCGTTGTCACAGTGTTCGTGGTGGGTGATTGTCTCCTGTGTCAGTATGTATGTTCGTGCCACACGGGACTGTAGCGTTTGTTTGTTTCGTTTCGTTTCGATGTCGTCTGTTTCCTGTACGTGAGTTTATGTTTAGTTATGTAAGTTTATGTTCAGGTTTCGTCAACGTCGTTTTCTTATTTTGTAAGTTTGTTAAAGTGTTTGTTTTCGTGTTGCCATCTTCATCGTTGTTATAAATAAAAAGATGGCTTATTTCCCGCAAGCTGCGTTTTGGTCTGAAGATCCTTCTCTCCTCACCTCATCCGAGGATGAGGAGAGCGACAGCCGTTACAGTTTCAGGTAAATAGTACGATCCCTTAGTTTCAGGTAAATAGTACGATCCCTTAGTTTCAGTTAATAGTACGATCCCTTAGTTTCCGGTAAATAGTACGATCCCTTAGTTTCAGGTAAATAGTACAATCCCTTAGTTTCAGGTAAATAGTACGATCCCTTAGTTGCAGATAAATAGTACGATCCCTTAGTTTCAGGTAAATAGTACGATCCCTTAGTTGCAGATAAATAGTACGATCCCTTAGTTGCAGATAAATAGTACGATCCCTTAGTTTCAGGTAAATAGTACGACCCCTTAGTTTCAGGTAAATAGTACGATCCCTTAGTTTCAGGTAAATAGTACGATCCCTTAGTTTCAGGTAAATAGTACGATCCCTTAGTTTCAGGTAAATAGTACGATCCCTTAGTTTCAGGTAAATAGTACGATCCCTTAGTCTCAGGTAAATAGTACGATCCCTTAGTTCCAGGTAAATAGTACGATCCCTTAGTTCCAGGTAAATAGTACGATCCCTTAGTTCCAGGTAAATAGTACGATCCCTTAGTTCCAGGTAAATAGTACGATCCCTTAGTTCCAGGTAAATAGTACGATCCCTTAGTTCCAGGTAAATAGTACGATCCCTTAGTTCCAGGTAAATAGTACGATCCCTTAGTTTCAGGTAAATAGTACGATCCCTTAGTTTCAGGTACTGCACAATGACTCATAAATAGTATAATCCACATCACCATAGTATAATCCCTTAGTGAAGATCCACAGCTCTATTCCTCACCACCGTAGTATAATCCCTTAGTGAAGATCCACAGCTCTATTCCTCACCACCGTAGTATAATCCACAGCCCTATTCCACACCACCGTAGTATAATCCACTCCACCGTAGTATAATCCACAGCCCTATTCCTCACCACCGTAGTATAATCCACAGCCCTATTCCTCACCACCGTAGTATAATCCACAGCCCTATTCCACTCCACCGTAGTATAATCCACGGCCCTATTCCACACCACCGTAGTATAATCCACAGCCCTATTCTACACCACCGTAGTATAATCCACAGCCCTAATCCTCACCACCGTAGTATAATCCACAGCCCTATTCCTCACCACCGTAGTATAATCCACAGCCCTATTCCTCACCACTGTAGTATAATCCACAGCCCTATTCCACATCACCGTAGTATAATCCACAGCCCTATTCTACACCACCGTAGTATAATCCACACCACCGTAGTATAATCCACAGCCCTATTCTACACCACCGTAGTATAATCCACAGCCCTATTCCACTCCACCGTAGTATAATCCACACCACCGTAGTATAATCCACATCCCTATTCCACACCACCGTAGTATAATCCACAGCCCTATTCCTCACCACCGTGGTATAATCCACAGCCCTATTCCACACCACCGTAGTATAATCCACAGCCCTATTCCTCACCACCGTAGTATAATCCACAGCCCTATTCCTCACCACCGTAGTATAATCCACAGCCCTAATCCACACCACCGTAGTATAATCCACAGCCCTATTCCTCACCACCGTAGTATAATCCACAGCCCTATTCCTCACCACCGTAGTATAATCCACAGCCCTATTCCACACCACCGTAGTATAATCCACAGCCCTATTCCTCACCACCGTAGTATAATCCACAGCCCTATTCCACACCACCGTAGTATAATCCACGTCCCTATTCCTCACCACCGTAGTATAATCCACAGCCCTAATCCACACCACCGTAGTATAATCCACAGCCCTATTCCACACCACCGTAGTATAATCCACAGCCCTATTCTACACCACCGTAGTATAATCCACAGCCCTATTCCTCACCACCGTAGTATAATCCACAGCCCTATTCTACACCACCGTAGTATAATCCACACCACCGTAGTATAATCCACAGCCCTATTCTACACCACAGTAGTATAATCCACAGCCCTATTCCACACCACCGTAGTATAATCCACAGCCCTAATCCACTCCACCGTAGTATAATCCACACCACCGTAGTATAATCCACAGCCCTATTCCACACCACCGTAGTATAATCCACACCACCGTAGTATAATCCACAGCCCTATTCCACACCACCGTAGTATAATCCACACCACCGTAGTATAATCCACAGCCCTAATCCACTCCACCGTAGTATAATCCACACCACCGTAGTATAATCCACAGCCCTATTCCACACCACCGTAGTATAATCCACACCACCGTAGTATAATCCACAGCCTTATTCTACACCACCGTAGTATAATCCACAGCCCTATTCCACACCACCGTAGTATAATCCACACCACCGTAGTATAATCCACAGCCCTATTCCACACCACCGTAGTATAATCCACACCACCGTAGTATAATCCACAGCCCTAATCCACACCACCATAGTATAATCCACAGCCCTATTCCACACCACCGTAGTATAATCCACACCACCGTAGTATAATCCACAGCCCTAATCCACACCACCGTAGTATAATCCACAGCCCTATTCCACACCACTGTAGTATAATCCACACCACCGTAGTATAATCCACAGCCCTATTCCACACCACCGTAGTATAATCCACACCACCGTAGTATAATCCACAGCCCTAATCCACACCACCGTAGTATAATCCACAGCCCTATTCCACACCACCGTAGTATAATCCACACCACCGTAGTATAATCCACAGCCCTAATCCACACCACCGTAGTATAATCCACAGCCCTATTCTACACCACCGTAGTATAATCCACACCACCGTAGTATAATCCACAGCCCTATTCCACACCACCGTAGTATAATCCACACCACCGTAGTATAATCCACAGCCCTATTCCTCACCACCGTAGTATAATCCACAGCCCTATTCCACACCACCGTAGTATAATCCACAGCCCTATTCCTCACCACCGTAGTATAATCCACAGCCCTAATCCACACCACCGTAGTATAATCCACAGCCCTATTCTACACCACCGTAGTATAATCCACAGCCCTATTCCACACCACCGTAGTATAATCCACACCACCGTAGTATAATCCACAGCCCTATTCCTCACCACCGTAGTATAATCCACACCACCGTAGTATAATCCACAGCCCTATTCCACACCACCGTAGTATAATCCACAGCCCTATTCCTCACCACCGTAGTATAATCCACAGCCCTATTCCACACCACCGTAGTATAATCCACAGCCCTATTCCACACCACCGTAGTATAATCCACAGCCCTATTCCTCACCACTGTAGTATAATCCACAGCCCTATTCCACTCCACCGTAGTATAATCCACAGCCCTATTCCACTCCACCGTAGTATAATCCACGTCCCTATTCCACTCCACCGTAGTATAATCCACAGCCCTATTCCACACCACCGTAGTATAATCCACAGCCCTATTCCTCACCACCGTAGTATAATCCACGTCCCTATTCCACATCACCGTAGTATAATCCACAGCCCTATTCCACACCACCGTAGTATAATCCACAGCCCTATTCCACACCACCGTAGTATAATCCACAGCCCTATTCCTCACCACCGTAGTATAATCCACAGCCCTATTCCTCACCACCGTAGTATAATCCACGTCCCTATTCCACTCCACCGTAGTATAATCCACAGCCCTATTCCTCACAACCGTAGTATAATCCACAACGGCCCCGTTCCCTCTGTATTGCACACGGCCCCGTTCCCTCTGTATTGCACACGGCCCCGTTCCCTCTGTATTGCACACGGCCCCGTTCCCTCTGTATTGCACACGGCCCCGTTCCCTCTGTATTGCACACGGCCCCGTTCCCTCTGTATTGCACACGGCCCCGTTTCCCTCTGTATTGCACACGGCCCCGTTCCCTCTGTATTGCACACGGCCCCGTTCCCTCTGTATTGCACACGGCCCCGTTCCCTCTGTATTGCACACGGCCCCGTTCCCTCTGTATTGCACACGGCCCCGTTCCCTCTGTATTGCACACGGCCCCGTTCCCTCTGTATTGCACACGGCCCCGTTCCCTCTGTATTGCACACGGCCCCGTTTCCCTCTGTATTGCACACGGCCCCGTTCCCTCTGTATTGCACACGGCCCCGTTCCCTCTGTATTGCACACGGCCCCGTTCCCTCTGTATTGCACACGGCCCCGTTTCCCTCTGTATTGCACACGGCCCCGTTCCCTCTGTATTGCACACGGCCCCGTTCCCTCTGTATTGCACACGGCCCCGTTCCCTCTGTATTGCACACGGCCCCGTTCCCTCTGTATTACACACGGCCTTGTTTAGTACCCCGAGACCAATAATCTGGTCGTGTTCCTCCCCCGACAACATTGTGAGCGAACGCCAGATCTCACAACGTCCGGTTAGGTATTTAACACATCTGATATCCATCTGACGCCTGACTGCACAGTCGACGACGTGGTACACAACCATCGGTTGACGTAACGCCACCATCTTTGATATGTAAAATCAGCCTCGGGAAAACAAAAAACGCAAACCCTTTTTTTTATGTTTACTAGTCTAGTCTACGAACCTGTTGCTTCGGGGGTGTGTCCTCCGTTGCTATGCCGACAGTGGTGGCGCTGGTGATGCTGCAGCAGGTTGTGTACGGGGCGGAGCCAGGGGGCGTTTCTGGACGTTCTGCGGCCGACCCCCGGGCCACTTCCTCCTCCGTTAGGGTTTACCTTCTTACGACGCTTACTGCCGCACATATGATCATTAAACAGGAAGCAGGACAAATACAACTTTATTCACTCTTACAACAGGAAGTTATAACAGGAAGTTGAACTTATCCTGGACTTTATTCACTTTTATAACGAGTCAGCTATAACAGGAAGTTGAACTTATCCTGGGCTTTATTCACTTTTATAACGAGTCAGCTATAACAGGAAGTTGAACGTATCCTGGGCTTTATTCACTACAACAAGTCAGCTATAACAGGAAGTTGAACTTATCCTGGACTTTATTCACTATAATGAGTCAGCTATAACAGGAAGTTGAACTTATCCTGGCCTTTATTCACTATAATGAGTCAGCTATAACAGGAAGTTGAACTTATCCTGGACTTTATTCACTACAACGAGTCAGCTATAACAGGAAGTTGAACTTATCCTGGGTTTTTTCACTACAACGAGTCAGCTATAACAGGAAGTTGAATTTATCCTGGACTTTATTCACTACAACGAGTCAGCTATAAAAGGAAGTTAAATTTATCCTGGCCTTTATCCACTACAACGAGTCAGCTATAACAGGAAGTTGAATTTATCCTGGACTTTATTCACTACAACGAGTCAGCTATAACAGGAAGTTGAATTTATCCTGGCCTTTATTCACTATAACGAGTCAGCTATAACAGGAAGTTGAATTTATCCTGGCCTTTATTCACTACAACGAGTCAGCTATAACAGGAAGTTGAATTTATCCTGGCCTTTATTCACTACAACGAGTCAGCTATAACAGGAAGTTGAATTTATCCTGGGCTTTATTCACTATAACGAGTCAGCTATAACAGGAAGTTGAATTTATCCTGGCCTTTATTCACTACAACGAGTCAGCTATAACAGGAAGTTGAACTTATCCTGGGCTTTATTCACTACAACGAGTCAGCTATAACAGAAAGTTGAATTTATCCTGGCCTTTATTCACTATAACGAGTCAGCTATAACAGGAAGTTCAATTTATCCTGGCCTTTATTCACTATAACGAGTCAGCTATAACAGGAAGTTGAATTTATCCTGGCCTTTATTTACTACAACGAGTCAGCTATAACAGGAAGTTGAATTTATCCTGGGCTTTATTCACTACAACGAGTCAGCTATAACAGGAAGTTGAATTTATCCTGGGCTTTATTCACTATAACGAGTCAGCTATAACAGGAAGTTGAATTTATCCTGGCCTTTATTCACTATAACGAGTCAGCTATAACAGGAAGTTGAATTTATCCTGGCCTTTATTCACTATAACGAGTCAGCTATAACAGGAAGTTGAATTTATCCTGGCCCTTATTCACTACAACGAGTCAGCTATAACAGGAAGTTGAGTTTATCCTGGCCCTTATTCACTATAACGAGTCAGCTATAACAGGAAGTTGAATTTATCCTGGCCTTTATTCACTATAACGAGTCAGCTATAACAGGAAGTTGAACTTATCCTGGACTTTATTCACTATAACGAGTCAGTTATAACAGGAAGTTGAATTTATCCTGGCCTTTATTCACTATAACGAGTCAGCTATAACAGGAAGTTGAATTTATCCTGGCCTTTATTCACTATAACGAGTCAGCTATAACAGGAAGTTGAATTTATCCTGGGCTTTATTTACTACAACGAGTCAGCTATAACAGGAAGTTGAATTTATCCTGGCCTTTATTCACTACAACGAGTCAGCTATAACAGGAAGTTGAATTTATCCTGGCCTTTATTCACTACAACGAGTCAGCTATAACAGGAAGTTGAATTTATCCTGGCCTTTATTCATTATAACGAGTCAGCTATAACAGGAAGTTGAATTTATCCTGGGCTTTATTCACTATAACGAGTCAGCTATAACAGGAAGTTGAATTTATCCTGGCCTTTATTCACTATAACGAGTCAGCTATAACAGGAAGTTGAATTTATCCTGGCCTTTATCCACTATAACGAGTCAGCTATAACAGGAAGTTGAATTTATCCTGGGCTTTATTCACTATAACGAGTCAGCTATAACAGGAAGTTGAATTTATCCTGGGCTTTATTCACTATAATGAGTCAGCTATAACAGGAAGTTGAATTTATCCTGGGCTTTATTCACTATAACGAGTCAGCTATAACAGGAAGTTGAATTCATCCTGGGCTTTATTCACTACAACGAGTCAGCTATAACAGGAAGTTCAATTTATCCTGGCCCTTATTCACTATAACGAGTCAGCTATAACAGGAAGTTGAATTTATCCTGGCCTTTATTCACTATAACGAGTCAGCTATAACAGGAAGTTGAATTTATCCTGGGCTTTATTCACTACAACGAGTCAGCTATAACAGGAAGTTGAATTTATCCTGGCCTTTATTCACTACAACGAGTCAGCTATAACAGGAAGTTGAATTTATCCTGGCCTTTATTCACTACAACGAGTCAGCTATAACAGGAAGTTGAATTTATCCTGGGCTTTATTCACTATAACGAGTCAGCTATAACAGGAAGTTGAATTTATCCTGGCCTTTATTCACTATAACGAGTCAGCTATAACAGGAAGTTGAATTTATCCTGGCCTTTATTCACTATAACGAGTCAGCTATAACAGGAAGTTGAATTTATCCTGGCCTTTATTCACTACAACGAGTCAGCTATAACAGGAAGTTGAGTTTATCCTGGCCTTTATTCACTATAACGAGTCAGCTATAACAGGAAGTTGAATTTATCCTGGCCTTTATTCACTATAACGAGTCAGCTATAACAGGAAGTTGAACTTATCCTGGACTTTATTCACTATAACGAGTCAGTTATAACAGGAAGTTGAATTTATCCTGGCCTTTATTCACTATAACGAGTCAGCTATAACAGGAAGTTGAATTTATCCTGGCCTTTATTCACTATAACGAGTCAGCTATAACAGGAAGTTGAATTTATCCTGGCCTTTATTCACTATAACGAGTCAGCTATAACAGGAAGTTGAATTTATCCTGGCCTTTATTCACTACAACGAGTCAGCTATAACAGGAAGTTGAATTTATCCTGGCCTTTATTCACTATAACGAGTCAGCTATAACAGGAAGTTGAATTTATCCTGGGCTTTATTTACTACAACGAGTCAGCTATAACAGGAAGTTGAATTTATCCTGGCCTTTATTCACTACAACGAGTCAGCTATAACAGGAAGTTGAATTTATCCTGGCCTTTATTCACTACAACGAGTCAGCTATAACAGGAAGTTGAATTTATCCTGGCCTTTATTCACTATAACGAGTCAGCTATAACAGGAAGTTGAATTTATCCTGGGCTTTATTCACTATAACGAGTCAGCTATAACAGGAAGTTGAATTTATCCTGGCCTTTATTCACTATAACGAGTCAGCTATAACAGGAAGTTGAATTTATCCTGGCCTTTATCCACTATAACGAGTCAGCTATAACAGGAAGTTGAATTTATCCTGGGCTTTATTCACTATAACGAGTCAGCTATAACAGGAAGTTGAATTTATCCTGGGCTTTATTCACTATAATGAGTCAGCTATAACAGGAAGTTGAATTTATCCTGGGCTTTATTCACTATAACGAGTCAGCTATAACAGGAAGTTGAATTCATCCTGGGCTTTATTCACTACAACGAGTCAGCTATAACAGGAAGTTCAATTTATCCTGGCCCTTATTCACTATAACGAGTCAGCTATAACAGGAAGTTGAATTTATCCTGGCCTTTATTCACTATAACGAGTCAGCTATAACAGGAAGTTGAATTTATCCTGGGTTTTATTCACTATAACGAGTCAGCTATAACAGGAAGTTGAATTTATCCTGGCCTTTATTCACTACAACGAGTCAGCTATAACAGGAAGTTGAATTTATCCTGGCCTTTATTCACTACAACGAGTCAGCTATAACAGGAAGTTGAATTTATCCTGGGCTTTATTCACTATAACGAGTCAGCTATAACAGGAAGTTGAATTTATCCTGGCCTTTATTCACTATAACGAGTCAGCTATAACAGGAAGTTGAATTTATCCTGGCCTTTATTCACTATAACGAGTCAGCTATAACAGGAAGTTATACATTATCTTCAGGAAGTATTCACACCACTCGACTTGTTCCACATTTTGTTAAGTTACAGCCTTTTTCTAATATTGATCAAATAGTTTTTCCCCCTAATCAATCTACACACAATACCTCCAAAATGACAAACTAAAAATACTTTTTCATACATTTTTGCTAATTTATAAAAAAATGAAATATTTACATAAGTATTCAGACCCTTCACTCAGTACTTTGTTGAAGCACTTTTGGCAGTGATTACAGCCTCGAGTCTTCTTGGGTTTGACGCTACAATCTTGGCACACCTGTATTTTGGGAGTTTTTCCCATTCTTCTCTGCAGATCTTCTCAAGTTCTGTCAGGTTGGATGGGGAGCGTCGCTGCACAGCTATTTTCAGGTCTCTCCAAAGATGTTAGATCGGGTCCAAGTCCGGGCCACTCAAGGACATTCAGAAACTTGTTCCGAAGCCACTCTTGCGTTTTCTTGGCTAAGTGCTTAGGGTTGTTGTCCTGTTGGAATGGATTTTCATCAAGGATCTCTCTGTACTTTGCTTCGTTTATTTTTGCCTCGATCTTAACTAGTCTCCCTGCCGCTGAAAAACATCCCCACAGCATGATGCTGTCACCACCGTGCTTCACCGTAGGGATGGTGCCAGGTTTCCTCCAGACGTGACGCTTGACATTCAGGCCAAAGAGTTCAATCTTGGTTTAATCAGACCAGAGAATCTTGTTTCTAATGGTCTGAGAGTCCTTTACGTCCCTTTTGGCAGACTCCCAGCGGGCTGTTACGTGTTGTTTACTGAGGAGTGGCTTCCGTTTGTCTGGCCACTCTACTGTAAAGGCCTGATTGGTGGAGTGCTGTAGAGATAGTTGTCCTTCTGGAAGGTTCTCCCATCTCAACAGAGGAAGTCTGGAGCTCTGTCAGAGTGACCTTCAGGTTCTTGGTCACCTCCCTGACCAAGGCCCTTCTCCCTCGAATGCTCAGTTTGGCCGGGCGGCCAGCTCTAGGAAGAGTCTTGGAGGTTCCAAACTTCTTCCATTTATGAATGATGGAGGCCACTGTGTTCTTGGGGACCTTCAATGCTGCAGAAATGTTTTGGTACCCTTCCCCAGATCTGTGCTTCGACACAATCCAGTCTCGGACCTCTACGGACAATTCCTTCGACCTCATGCCTTGGTTTTTGCTCTGACCTGCACTGTCAACTGTGGGACCTTATATAGACAGGTGTGTACCTTTTCAAACCATGTCCAATCAATTAAATGTACCACAGGTGGACTCCAATCAAGTTGTAGAAACATCTCAAGGATGATCAATGCAACAGGAAGCACCTGAAGCTCAATTTCAAGTCTCATAGCAAAAGGGTCTGAATACTTATGGAAATAGTGTATTTCTGTTATTTATCTTTAATAAATTAGCAAAATTTTTATAAAAACACTGTTTTTGCTTCGTCATTATAGTATTGTGTGTAGATTGCTGACAGATAAAAAATAAAAAATAAAAAATTAGAATAAGGCTGTAATTTTAAACAAAATGTGTAAAAATTCAAGGGGTTTAAATAGTTTTTGAAGGCACATATAATAGGTAGTTGTGTAAATACAGATTATATTTATTTTTTAACTAAAAAATACTTTAAAAAAATAAGTTGAAATAATAATAATAATGAATTTGTTGTTGTTGTCGTTGACCTACCTGTGCCAGGTTGTGTACAGACGTTGTACTCGTCGGGTCAGTTTACGGTAGAGGTGTGAGACGTATCTCAGCATCTCTTCATAGCAGGATCCCGGTTCGCTGTAGCTGGCCAGAGTACTGTCGTTGGACATGTAACGCGCTCGCTGCTCGCGCATCAACGCGTTCTCGCGCTGCTTCGTCTCCGCAAACTGGGTCGCTATGACTACCAGGCACAGGTTGATCATGAAGAAAGAGCCCACCTGACGAGACGAGGGGGGAGGGGAGGGGGAGGGGGAGGGGAGGGCGGGAGGGGAGGGACGACCAAGGAACGTACACAGAGTTTAGAGAGAGTAAAGACGATGGGAAAACTACTACAGCGAGACTACTTCACTTAATCATAATCGGAAATTACAAAAGGGGCCAAGCAGAAACATACACACAGAGTGTGGGACAACCAGTAGCCGTCACAGAGTTCCAGGTCATTATTAAAGGACAAGTCCATTCCATCATTTAGTTAAATTGAAGGTTTTACATCACTGAAACCAGGCAGTTGGATGGTGTAAGGTACTGGACTGTGTTAATTCGACAGAAATGACTGACTCAAAAAACAAAATAATAATAATAAAAAATAAATGTACACATAGTACACGATATTCAATCGTTTCATTCAAACTGCTGGCGTGCGTCAACGAGCCTCTGCGTAACCAGGCAATAAAATACAACTTGGTTCTGTTTGTGAAGCTTGACGCGCTGCAAGTCCCGCCTCTCCCATCTCCTCATTGGTGTTTAGGAGCACGTGGGTGATTGAACGAGGAACTGAGGTCCACACTCCAGTCCAGTTGGTGGTGGTAATGCACCTTAAAGTTGGTTGCAAACCGCTATATAAAATCCACAGAAGAAGAAGATACTGTATTCTGATTCTATACTGTACTCTGATTCTATACTGTACTCTGATTCTATACTGTACTCTGTATCAGTGTCTGTCTGATTCTATACTGTACTCTGATTCTATACTGTACTCTGATTCTATACTGTACTCTGATTCTATACTGTACTCTGATTCTATACTGTACTCTGATTCTATACTGTATTCTGATTCTATACTGTACTCTGATTCTATACTGTACTCTGATTCTATACTGTACTCTGATTCTATACTGTACTCTGATTCTATACTGTACTCTGTATCAGTGTCTGTCTGATTCTATACTGTACTCTGATTCTATACTGTATTCTGATTCTATACTGTACTCTGATTCTATACTGTACTCTGATTCTATACTGTACTCTGATTCTATACTGTTCTCTGATTCTATACTGTACTCTGATTCTATACTGTACTCTGATTCTATACTGTACTCTGATTCTATACTGTACTCTGATTCTATACTGTATTCTGATTCTATACTGTACTCTGATTCTATACTGTACTCTGATTCTATACTGTTCTCTGATTCTATACTGTACTCTGATTCTATACTGTACTCTGATTCTATACTGTACTCTGATTCTATACTGTACTCTCTATCAGTGTCTGTCTGATTCTATACTGTACTCTGATTCTATACTGTATTCTGATTCTATACTGTACTCTGATTCTATACTGTACTCTGATTCTATACTGTACTCTGATTCTATACTGTATTCTGTATCAGTGTCTGTCTGATTCTATACTGTACTCTGATTCTATACTGTACTCTGATTCTATACTGTACTCTGATTCTAGACTGTACTCTGATTCTATACTGTTCTCTGATTCTATACTGTACTCTGATTCTATACTGTACTCTGATTCTATACTGTACTCTGATTCTATACTGTACTCTGATTCTATACTGTACTCTGATTCTATACTGTACTCTGATTCTATACTGTTCTCTGATTCTATACTGTACTCTGATTCTAGACTGTACTCTGATTCTATACTGTTCTCTGATTCTATACTGTACTCTGATTCTATACTGTACTCTGATTCCATACTGTATTCTGATTCTATACTGTACTCTGTATCAGTGTCTGTCTGATTCTATACTGTACTCTGATTCTATACTGTACTCTGATTCTATACTGTACTCTGATTCTATACTGTACTCTGATTCTAGACTGTACTCTGATTCTATACTGTTCTCTGATTCTATACTGTACTCTGATTCTATACTGTACTCTGATTCTATACTGTTCTCTGGTTCTATACTGTACTCTGATTCTATACTGTCCTCTGATTCTATACTGTACTCTGATTCTATACTGTACTCTGTATCAGTGTCTGTCTGATTCTATACTGTACTCTGATACCATACTGTACTCTTGTACTCTGATTCTAGATTGTACTCTGATTCTATACTGTACTCTGATTCCATACTGTACTCTTGTACTCTGATTCTATACTGTACTCTGTATCAGTGTCTGTCTGATTCTATACTGTACTCTGATTCCATACTGTACTCTTGTACTCTGATTCCATACTGTACTCTTGTACTCTGATTCTATACTGTACTCTGATTCTATACTGTACTCTGATTCCATACTGTACTCTTGTACTCTGATTCCATACTGTACTCTTGTACTCTGATTCTATACTGTACTCTGATTCTATACTGTACTCTGATTCTATACTGTACTCTGATTCTATACTGTACTCTGGTTCTATACTGTACTCTGATTCTATACTGTACTCTGA
This sequence comes from Salvelinus fontinalis, assembly GCF_029448725.1. Lineage (NCBI taxonomy): Eukaryota > Metazoa > Chordata > Actinopteri > Salmoniformes > Salmonidae > Salvelinus > Salvelinus fontinalis. The sequence continues at coordinate 272,655 of NW_026600401.1, read as the reverse complement.
TTCTATACTGTACTCTGATTCTATACTGTACTCTGATTCTATACTGTACTCTGGTTCTATACTGTACTCTGATTCTATACTGTACTCTGATTCTATACTGTACTCTGATTCTATACTGTACTCTGTATCAGTGTCTGTCTGGTTCTATACTGTACTCTGATTCTATACTGTACTCTGATTCTATACTGAACTCTGATTCTATACTGTCCTCTGATTCTATAATGTACTCTGTATCAGTGTCTGTCTGATTCTATACTGTACTCTGATTCTATACTGTACTCTGATTCTATACTGTACTCTGTATCAGTGTCTGTCTGATTCTATACTGTACTCTGATTCTATACTGTACTCTGATTCTATACTGTACTCTGTATCAGTGTCTGTCTGGTTCTATACTGTACTCTGATTCTATACTGTACTCTGATTCTAGACTGTACTCTGTATCAGTGTCTGTCTGATTATATACTGTACTCTGATTCTATACTGTACTCTGATTCTATACTGTACTCTGATTCTATACTGTACTCTGTATCAGTGTCTGTCTGGTTCTATACTGTACTCTGATTCTATACTGTACTCTGATTCTATACTCTACTCTGATTCTATACTCTACTCTGTATCAGTGTCTGTCTGATTCTATACTGTACTCTGATTCTATACTGTACTCTGATTCTATACTGTACTCTGATTCTATACTGTATTCTGATTCTATACTGTACTCTGATTCTATACTGTACTCTGATTCTATACTGTATTCTGATTCTATACTGTACTCTGGTTCTATACTGTTCTCTGATTCTATACTGTACTCTGTATCAGTGTCTGTCTGATTCTATACTGTATTCTGATTCTATACTGTACTCTGTATCAGTGTCTGCTGATTCTACACTGTACTCTGATTCTATACTGTACTCTGTATCAGTGTCTGTCTGATTCTATACTGTATTCTGATTCTATACTGTACTCTGTATCAGTGTCTGTCTGATTATAGACTGTACTCTGATTCTATACTGTACTCTGATTCTATACTGTACTCTGATTCTATACTGTATTCTGATTCTATACTGTACTCTGATTCTATACTGTACTCTGATTCTAGACTATACTCTGATTCTATACTGTACTCTAATTCTATACTGTACTCTGATTCTATACTGTACTCTATCAGTGTCTGTCTGATTCTATACTGTACTCTGGTTCTATACTGTACTCTGGTTCTATACTGTACTCTGATTCTATACTGTTCTCTGATTCTATACTGTACTCTGATTCTATACTGTACTCTGATTCTATACTGTACTCTGATTCTATACTGTACTCAGATTCTATACTGTATTCTGATTCTATACTGTACTCTGTATCAGTGTCTGTCTGATTCTAGACTGTATTCTGATTCTATACTGTATTCTGATTCTATACTGTACTCTGATTCTATACTGTATTCTGATTCTATACTGTACTCTGTATCAGTGTCTGTCTGATTCTATACTGTACTCTGATTCTATACTGTACTCTGATTCTATACTGTATTCTGATTCTATACTGTACTCTGTATCAGTGTCTGTCTGATTCTATACTGTACTCTGATTCTATACTGTACTCTGATTCTATACTGTACTCTGTATCAGTGTCTGTCTGATTCTATACTGTACTCTGATTCTATACTGTACTCTGATTCTATACTGTACTCTGATTCTATACTGTACTCTGATTCTATACTGTACTCTGTATCAGTGTCTGTCTGGTTCTATACTGTACTCTGATTCTATACTGTACTCTGATTCTATACTGTACTCTGATTCTATACTGTACTCTGATTCTATACTGTACTCTGATTCTATACTGTACTCTGTATCAGTGTCTGACTGATTCTATACTATACTCTGATTCTATACTGTACTCTGATTTTATACTGTATTCTGATTCTATACTGTTCTCTGGTTCTATACTGTACTCTGATTCTATACTGTACTCTGATTCTATACTGTACTCTGATTCTATACTGTACTCTGTATCAGTGTCTGACTGATTCTATACTGTACTCTGATTCTATACTGTACTCTGATTCTATACTGTATTCTGGTTCTATACTGTACTCTGATTCTATACTGTACTCTGATTCTATACTGTACTCTGATTCTATACTGTTCTCTGGTTCTATACTGTACTCTGATTCTATACTGTACTCTGATTCTATACTGTACTCTGATTCTATACTGTACTCTGATTCTATACTGTACTCTGTATCAGTGTCTGACTGATTCTATACTGTACTCTGATTCTATACTGTACTCTGATTCTATACTGTATTCTGATTCTATACTGTACTCTGTATCAGTGTCTGTCTGATTCTATACTGTACTCTGATTCTATACTGTACTCTGATTCTATACTGTACTCTGTATCAGTGTCTGTCTGATTCTATACTGTACTCTGATTCTAAACTGTACTCTGATTCTATACTGTACTCTGATTCTATACTGTACTCTGATTCTATACTGTACTCTGATTCTATACTGTATTCTGATTCTGTACTGCACTCTGATTCTATACTGTACTCTGATTCTATACTGTACTCTGATTCTATACTGTACTCTGATTCTATACTGTACTCTGATTCTATACTGTACTCTGTATCAGTGTCTGACTGATTCTATACTGTACTCTGATTCTATACTGTACTCTGATTCTATACTGTACTCTGTATCAGTGTCTGTCTGATTCTATACTGTACTCTGATTCTATACTGTACTCTGATTCTATACTGTACTCTGATTCTATACTGTACTCTGTATCAGTGTCTGTCTGATTCTATACTGTACTCTGATTCTATACTGTACTCTGATTCTATACTGTACTCTGATTCTATACTGTACTCTGGTTCTATACTGTACTCTGATTCTATACTGTACTCTGATTCTATACTGTACTCTGATTCTATACTGTACTCTGATTCTATACTGTACTCTGATTCTATACTGTACTCTGATTCTATACTGTACTCTGTATCAGTGTCTGTCTTATTCTATACTGTACTCTGATTCTATACTGTACTCTGATTCTATACTGTACTCTGTATCAGTGTCTGTCTGATTCTATACTGTACTCTGATTCTGTACTGTACTCTGATTCTATACTGTACTCTGTATCAGTGTCTGTCTGATTCTATACTGTACTCTGATTCTATACTGTACTCTGTATCAGTGTCTGTCTGATTCTATACTGTACTCTGATTCTATACTGTACTCTGATTCTATACTGTACTCTGATTCTATACTGTACTCTGATTCTATACTGTACTCTGATTCTATACTGTACTCTGTATCAGTGTCTGTCTGATTCTATACTGTAATCTGATTCTATACTGTACTCTGATTCTAGACTGTACTCTGTATCAGTGTCTGTCTGATTATATACTGTACTCTGATTCTATACTGTACTCTGATTCTATACTGTACTCTGATTCTATACTGTACTCTGTATCAGTGTCTGTCTGGTTCTATACTGTACTCTGATTCTATACTGTACTCTGATTCTATACTCTACTCTGATTCTATACTCTACTCTGTATCAGTGTCTGTCTGATTCTATACTGTACTCTGATTCTATACTGTACTCTGATTCTATACTGTACTCTGATTCTATACTGTACTCTGATTCTATACTGTACTCTGATTCTATACTGTACTCTGTATCAGTGTCTGTCTGATTCTATACTGTACTCTGATTCTATACTGTACTCTGATTCTATACTGTACTCTGATTCTATACTGTACTCTGTATCAGTGTCTGTCTGATTCTATACTGTACTCTGATTCTATACTGTACTCTGTATCAGTGTCTGTCTGATTCTATACTGTACTCTGATTCTATACTGTACTCTGATTCTATACTGTACTCTGATTCTATACTGTACTCTGATTCTATACTGTACTCTGTATCAGTGTCTGTCTGATTCTATACTGTACTCTGATTCTATACTGTACTCTGTATCAGTGTCTGTCTGATTCTATACTGTACTCTGATTCTATACTGTACTCTGATTCTATACTGTACTCTGATTCTATACTGTACTCTGTATCAGTGTCTGTCTGATTCTATACTGTACTCTGATTCTATACTGTACTCTGATTCTATACTGTACTCTGATTCTATACTGTACTCTGGTTCTATACTGTACTCTGTATCAGTGTCTGTCTGATTCTATACTGTTCTGATTCTATACTGTACTCTGATTCTATACTGTACTCTGATTCTATACTGTACTCTGTATCAGTTTCTGTCTGATTCTATACTGTTCTGATTCTATACTGTACTCTGATTCTATTCTGTACTCTGATTCTATACTGTACTCTGTATCAGTGTCTGTCTGATTCTATACTGTACTCTGATTCTATACTGTACTCTGGTTCTATACTGTACTCTGTATCAGTGTCTGTCTGATTCTATACTGTACTCTGATTCTATACTGTACTCTGATTCTATACTGTAGTCTGATTCTATACTGTTCTCTGATTCTATACTGTATTCTGATTCCATACTGTACTCTGATTCTATACTGTACTCATATTCTATACTGTAGTCTGATTCTATACTGTTCTCTGATTCTATACTGTATTCTGATTCCATACTGTACTCTGATTCTATACTGTTCTCTGATTCTATACTGTATTCTGATTCCATACTGTACTCTGATTCTATACTGTTCTCTGATTCTATACTGTACTCTGATTCTATACTGTACTCCGATTCTATACTGTACTCTGTATCAGTGTCTGTCTGATTCTATACTGTATTCTGATTCTATACTGTCCTCTGATTCTATACTGTATTCTGATTCTATACTGTTCTCTGATTCTATACTGTTCTGATTCTATACTGTATTCTGATTCTATACTGTACTCTGATTCTATACTGTTCTCTGATTCTATACTGTACTCTGATTCTATACTGTACTCTGATTCTATACTGTACTCTGATTCTATACTGTACTCTGATTCTATACTGTTCTCTGATTCTATACTGTACTCTGATTCTATACTGTACTCTGATTCTAAACTGTACTCTGATTCTATACTGTACTCTGATTCTATACTGTACTCTGTATCAGTGTCTGTCTGATTCTATACTGTACTCTGATTCTATACTGTACTCTGTATCAGTGTCTGTCTGATTCTATACTGTATTCTGATTCTATACTGTACTCTGTATCAGTGTCTGTCTGATTCTATACTGTACTCTGGTTCTATACTGTATTCTGATTCTATACTGTACTCTGATTCTATACTGTACTCTGATTCAGTGTCTGTCTGATTCTATACTGTACTCTGATTCTATACTGTACTCTGATTCTATACTGTACTCTGATTCTATACTGTACTCTGTATCAGTGTCTGTCTGATTCTATACTGTACTCTGGTTCTATACTGTACTCTGTATCAGTGTATGTCTGATTCTATACTGTACTCTGATTCTATACTGTACTCTGATTCTATACTGTACTCTGATTCTATACTGTACTCTGATTCTATACTGTACTCTGATTCTATACTGTACTCTGATTCTATACTGTACTCTGTATCAGTGTCTGTCTGATTCTATACTGTACTCTGATTCTATACTGTACTCTGATTCTATACTGTACTCTGATTCTATACTGTACTCTGTATCAGTGTCTGTCTGATTCTATACTGTACTCTGATTCTATACTGTACTCTGTATCAGTGTCTGTCTGATTCTATACTGTACTCTGATTCTATACTGTACTCTGTATCAGTGTCTGTCTGATTCTATACTGTACTCTGATTCTATACTGTACTCTGATTCTATACTGTACTCTGATTCTATACTGTACTCTGGTTCTATACTGTACTCTGTATCAGTGTCTGTCTGATTCTATACTGTTCTGATTCTATACTGTACTCTGATTCTATACTGTACTCTGATTCTATACTGTACTCTGTATCAGTTTCTGTCTGATTCTATACTGTTCTGATTCTATACTGTACTCTGATTCTATTCTGTACTCTGATTCTATACTGTACTCTGTATCAGTGTCTGTCTGATTCTATACTGTACTCTGATTCTATACTGTACTCTGGTTCTATACTGTACTCTGTATCAGTGTCTGTCTGATTCTATACTGTACTCTGATTCTATACTGTACTCTGATTCTATACTGTAGTCTGATTCTATACTGTTCTCTGATTCTATACTGTATTCTGATTCCATACTGTACTCTGATTCTATACTGTACTCATATTCTATACTGTAGTCTGATTCTATACTGTTCTCTGATTCTATACTGTATTCTGATTCCATACTGTACTCTGATTCTATACTGTTCTCTGATTCTATACTGTATTCTGATTCCATACTGTACTCTGATTCTATACTGTTCTCTGATTCTATACTGTACTCTGATTCTATACTGTACTCCGATTCTATACTGTACTCTGTATCAGTGTCTGTCTGATTCTATACTGTATTCTGATTCTATACTGTCCTCTGATTCTATACTGTATTCTGATTCTATACTGTTCTCTGATTCTATACTGTTCTGATTCTATACTGTATTCTGATTCTATACTGTACTCTGATTCTATACTGTTCTCTGATTCTATACTGTACTCTGATTCTATACTGTACTCTGATTCTATACTGTACTCTGATTCTATACTGTACTCTGATTCTATACTGTTCTCTGATTCTATACTGTACTCTGATTCTATACTGTACTCTGATTCTATACTGTACTCTGATTCTATACTGTACTCTGTATCAGTGTCTGTCTGATTCTATACTGTACTCTGATTCTATACTGTACTCTGTATCAGTGTCTGTCTGATTCTATACTGTATTCTGATTCTATACTGTACTCTGTATCAGTGTCTGTCTGATTCTATACTGTACTCTGGTTCTATACTGTATTCTGATTCTATACTGTACTCTGATTCTATACTGTACTCTGATTCAGTGTCTGTCTGATTCTATACTGTACTCTGATTCTATACTGTACTCTGATTCTATACTGTACTCTGATTCTATACTGTACTCTGTATCAGTGTCTGTCTGATTCTATACTGTACTCTGGTTCTATACTGTACTCTGTATCAGTGTATGTCTGATTCTATACTGTACTCTGATTCTATACTGTACTCTGATTCTATACTGTACTCTGATTCTATACTGTACTCTGATTCTATACTGTACTCTGATTCTATACTGTACTCTGATTCTATACTGTACTCTGATTCTATACTGTACTCTGTATCAGTGTCTGTCTGATTCTATACTGTACTCTGATTCTATACTGTACTCTGATTCTATACTGTACTCTGATTCTATACTGTACTCTGTATCAGTGTCTGTCTGATTCTATACTGTACTCTGATTCTATACTGTACTCTGTATCAGTGTCTGTCTGATTCTATACTGTACTCTGATTCTATACTGTACTCTGATTCTATACTGTACTCTGATTCTATACTGTACTCTGATTCTATACTGTACTCTGTATCAGTGTCTGTCTGATTCTATACTGTACTCTGATTCTATACTGTACTCTGTATCAGTGTCTGTCTGATTCTATACTGTACTCTGATTCTATACTGTACTCTGATTCTATACTGTACTCTGATTCTATACTGTACTCTGATTCTATACTGTACTCTGATTCTATACTGTACTCTGGTTCTATACTGTACTCTGATTCTATACTGTACTCTGATTCTAAACTGTACTCTGATTCTATACTGTACTCTGATTCTATACTGTACTCTGATTCTATACTGTACTCTGTATCAGTGTCTGTCTGATTCTATACTGTACTCTGATTCTATACTGTACTCTGATTCTATACTGTACTCTGTATCAGTGTCTGTCTGATTCTATACTGTACTCTGATTCTATACTGTACTCTGATTCTATACTGTACTCTGATTCTATACTGTACTCTGATTCTATACTGTACTCTGTATCAGTGTCTGTCTGATTCTATACTGTACTCTGATTCTATACTGTACTCTGTATCAGTGTCTGTCTGATTCTATACTGTACTCTGATTCTATACTGTACTCTGATTCTATACTGTACTCTGATTCTATACTGTACTCTGATTCTATACTGTACTCTGATTCTATACTGTACTCTGATTCTATACTGTACTCTGTATCAGTGTCTGTCTGATTCTATACTGTACTCTGATTCTATACTGTACTCTGATTCTATACTGTACTCTGATTCTATACTGTACTCTGATTCTATACTGTACTCTGTATCAGTGTCTGTCTGATTCTATACTGTACTCTGATTCTATACTGTACTCTGATTCTATACTGTACTCTGATTCTATACTGTACTCTGATTCTATACTGTACTCTGTATCAGTGTCTGTCTGATTCTATACTGTACTCTGATTCTATACTGTACTCTGTATCAGTGTCTGTCTGATTCTATACTGTATTCTGATTCTATACTGTACTCTGTATCAGTGTCTGTCTGATTCTATACTGCACTCTGATTCTATACTGTACTCTGATTCTATACTGTACTCTGGTTCTATACTGTGTTCTGATTCTATACTGTACTCTGATTCTATACTGTACTCTGATTCAGTGTCTGTCTGATTCTATACTGTACTCTGATTCTATACTGTACTCTGATTCTATACTGTACTCTGATTCTATACTGTACTCTGTATCAGTGTCTGTCTGATTCTATACTGTACTCTGGTTCTATACTGTACTCTGTATCAGTGTATGTCTGATTCTATACTGTACTCTGATTCTATACTGTACTCTGATTCTATACTGTACTCTGATTCTATACTGTACTCTGATTCTATACTGTACTCTGTATCAGTGTCTGTCTGATTCTATACTGTACTCTGATTCTATACTGTACTCTGATTCTATACTGTACTCTGATTCTATACTGTACTCTGTATCAGTGTCTGTCTGATTCTATACTGTACTCTGATTCTATACTGTACTCTGTATCAGTGTCTGTCTGATTCTATACTGTACTCTGATTCTATACTGTACTCTGATTCTATACTGTACTCTGATTCTATACTGTACTCTGATTCTATACTGTACTCTGTATCAGTGTCTGTCTGATTCTATACTGTACTCTGATTCTATACTGTACTCTGTATCAGTGTCTGTCTGATTCTATACTGTACTCTGATTCTATACTGTACTCTGATTCTATACTGTACTCTGATTCTATACTGTACTCTGTATCAGTGTCTGTCTGATTCTATACTGTACTCTGATTCTATGCTGTACTCTGATTCTATACTGTACTCTGATTCTATACTGTACTCTGGTTCTATACTGTACTCTGTATCAGTGTCTGTCTGATTCTATACTGTTCTGATTCTATACTGTACTCTGATTCTATAATGTACTCTGATTCTATACTGTACTCTGTATCAGTGTCTGTCTGATTCTATACTGTTCTGATTCTATACTGTACTCTGATTCTATAATGTACTCTGATTCTATACTGTACTCTGTATCAGTGTCTGTCTGATTCTATACTGTACTCTGATTCTATACTGTACTCTGGTTCTATACTGTACTCTGTATCAGTGTCTGTCTGATTCTATACTGTACTCTGATTCTATACTGTACTCTGATTCTATACTGTAGTCTGATTCTATACTGTACTCTGATTCTATACTGTACTCTGATTCTATACTGTACTCTGTATCAGTGTCTGTCTGATTCTATACTGTACTCTGATTCTATACTGTACTCTGATTCTATACTGTACTCTGTATCAGTGTATGTCTGATTCTATACTGTACTCTGATTCTATACTGTACTCTGATTCTATACTGTACTCTGATTCTATACTGTACTCTGTATCAGTGTCTGTCTGATTCTATACTGTACTCTGATTCTGTACTGTACTCTGATTCTATACTGTACTCTGATTCTATACTGTACTCTGATTCTATACTGTACTCTGATTCTATACTGTACTCTGGTTCTATACTGTACTCTGATTCTATACTGTACTCTGATTCTATACTGTACTCTGATTCTATACTGTACTCTGATTCTATACTGTACTCTGATTCTATACTGTACTCTGATTCTATACTGTACTCTGTATCAGTGTCTGTCTGATTCTATACTGTACTCTGATTCTATACTGTACTCTGATTCTATACTGTACTCTGTATCAGTGTCTGTCTGATTCTATACTGTACTCTGATTCTATACTGTACTCTGATTCTATACTGTACTCTGATTCTATACTGTACTCTGATTCTATACTGTACTCTGTATCAGTGTCTGTCTGATTCTATACTGTACTCTGATTCTATACTGTACTCTGTATCAGTGTCTGTCTGATTCTATACTGTACTCTGATTCTATACTGTACTCTGATTCTATACTGTACTCTGATTCTATACTGTACTCTGATTCTATACTGTACTCTGATTCTATACTGTACTCTGATTCTATACTGTACTCTGTATCAGTGTCTGTCTGATTCTATACTGTACTCTGATTCTATACTGTACTCTGATTCTATACTGTACTCTGATTCTATACTGTACTCTGATTCTATACTGTACTCTGTATCAGTGTCTGTCTGATTCTATACTGTACTCTGATTCTATACTGTACTCTGATTCTATACTGTACTCTGATTCTATACTGTACTCTGATTCTATACTGTACTCTGTATCAGTGTCTGTCTGATTCTATACTGTACTCTGATTCTATACTGTACTCTGTATCAGTGTCTGTCTGATTCTATACTGTATTCTGATTCTATACTGTACTCTGTATCAGTGTCTGTCTGATTCTATACTGCACTCTGATTCTATACTGTACTCTGATTCTATACTGTACTCTGGTTCTATACTGTGTTCTGATTCTATACTGTACTCTGATTCTATACTGTACTCTGATTCAGTGTCTGTCTGATTCTATACTGTACTCTGATTCTATACTGTACTCTGATTCTATACTGTACTCTGATTCTATACTGTACTCTGTATCAGTGTCTGTCTGATTCTATACTGTACTCTGGTTCTATACTGTACTCTGTATCAGTGTATGTCTGATTCTATACTGTACTCTGATTCTATACTGTACTCTGATTCTATACTGTACTCTGATTCTATACTGTACTCTGATTCTATACTGTACTCTGTATCAGTGTCTGTCTGATTCTATACTGTACTCTGATTCTATACTGTACTCTGATTCTATACTGTACTCTGATTCTATACTGTACTCTGTATCAGTGTCTGTCTGATTCTATACTGTACTCTGATTCTATACTGTACTCTGTATCAGTGTCTGTCTGATTCTATACTGTACTCTGATTCTATACTGTACTCTGATTCTATACTGTACTCTGATTCTATACTGTACTCTGATTCTATACTGTACTCTGTATCAGTGTCTGTCTGATTCTATACTGTACTCTGATTCTATACTGTACTCTGTATCAGTGTCTGTCTGATTCTATACTGTACTCTGATTCTATACTGTACTCTGATTCTATACTGTACTCTGATTCTATACTGTACTCTGTATCAGTGTCTGTCTGATTCTATACTGTACTCTGATTCTATGCTGTACTCTGATTCTATACTGTACTCTGATTCTATACTGTACTCTGGTTCTATACTGTACTCTGTATCAGTGTCTGTCTGATTCTATACTGTTCTGATTCTATACTGTACTCTGATTCTATAATGTACTCTGATTCTATACTGTACTCTGTATCAGTGTCTGTCTGATTCTATACTGTTCTGATTCTATACTGTACTCTGATTCTATACTGTACTCTGATTCTATACTGTACTCTGTATCAGTGTCTGTCTGATTCTATACTGTACTCTGATTCTATACTGTACTCTGGTTCTATACTGTACTCTGTATCAGTGTCTGTCTGATTCTATACTGTACTCTGATTCTATACTGTACTCTGATTCTATACTGTCGTCTGATTCTATACTGTTCTCTGATTCTATACTGTATTCTGATTCCATACTGTACTCTGATTCTATACTGTACTCATATTCTATACTGTAGTCTGATTCTATACTGTTCTCTGATTCTATACTGTATTCTGATTCCATACTGTACTCTGATTCTATACTGTTCTCTGATTCTATACTGTATTCTGATTCCATACTGTACTCTGATTCTATACTGTTCTCTGATTCTATACTGTACTCTGATTCTATACTGTACTCTGATTCTATACTGTACTCTGTATCAGTGTCTGTCTGATTCTATACTGTATTCTGATTCTATACTGTCCTCTGATTCTATACTGTACTCTGATTCTATACTGTTCTCTGATTCTATACTGTTCTGATTCTATACTGTATTCTGATTCTATACTGTACTCTGATTCTATACTGTTCTCTGATTCTATACTGTACTCTGATTCTATACTGTACTCTGATTCTATACTGTACTCTGATTCTATACTGTACTCTGATTCTATACTGTACTCTGATTCTATACTGTTCTCTGATTCTATACTGTACTCTGATTCTATACTGTACTCTGATTCTATACTGTACTCTGATTATATACTGTACTCTGTATCAGTGTCTGTCTGATTCTATACTGTATTCTGATTCTATACTGTACTCTGTATCAGTGTCTGTCTGATTTTAGACTGTACTCTGGTTCTATACTGTAGTCTGATTCTATACTGTTCTCTGATTCTATACTGTATTCTGATTCCATACTGTACTCTGATTCTATACTGTTGTACTCTGGTTCTATACTGTATTCTGATTCTATACTGTACTCTGATTCTATACTGTACTCTGATTCAGTGTCTGTCTGATTCTATACTGTACTCTGATTCTATACTGTACTCTGATTCTATACTGTACTCTGATTCTATACTGTACTCTGTATAAGTGTCTGTCTGATTCTATACTGTACTCTGGTTCTATACTGTACTCTGTATCAGTGTATGTCTGATTCTATACTGTACTCTGATTCTATACTGTACTCTGATTCTATACTGTACTCTGATTCTATACTGTACTCTGATTCTATACTGTACTCTGATTCTATACTGTACTCTGTATCAGTGTCTGTCTGATTCTATACTGTACTCTGATTCTATACTGTACTCTGATTCTATACTGTACTCTGATTCTATACTGTACTCTGTATCAGTGTCTGTCTGATTCTATACTGTACTCTGATTCTATACTGTACTCTGTATCAGTGTCTGTCTGATTCTATACTGTCCTCTGATTCTATACTGTACTCTGGTTCTATACTGTACTCTGATTCTATACTGTACTCTGATTCTATACTGTACTCTGATTCTATACTGTACTCTGATTCTATACTGTACTCTGTATCAGTGTCTGTCTGATTCTATACTGTACTCTGATTCTATACTGTACTCTGATTCTATACTGTACTCTGATTCTATACTGTACTCTGATTCTATACTGTACTCTGTATCAGTGTCTGTCTGATTCTATACTGTACTCTGATTCTATACTGTACTCTGTATCAGTGTCTGTCTGATTCTATACTGTATTCTGATTCTATACTGTACTCTGTATCAGTGTCTGTCTGATTCTATACTGCACTCTGATTCTATACTGTACTCTGATTCTATACTGTACTCTGGTTCTATACTGTATTCTGATTCTATACTGTACTCTGATTCTATACTGTACTCTGATTCAGTGTCTGTCTGATTCTATGTGTCTGTCTGATTCTATACTGTACTCTGATTCTATACTGTACTCTGTATCAGTGTCTGTCTGATTCTATACTGTATTCTGATTCTATACTGTACTTTGTATCAGTGTCTGTCTGATTCTATACTGCACTCTGATTCTATACTGTACTCTGATTCTATACTGTACTCTGGTTCTATACTGTATTCTGATTCTATACTGTACTCTGATTCTATACTGTACTCTGATTCAGTGTCTGTCTGATTCTATACTGTACTCTGATTCTATACTGTACTCTGATTCTATACTGTACTCTGATTCTATACTGTACTCTGTATCAGTGTCTGTCTGATTCTATACTGTACTCTGGTTCTATACTGTACTCTGTATCAGTGTATGTCTGATTCTATACTGTACTCTGATTCTATACTGTACTCTGATTCTATACTGTACTCTGATTCTATACTGTACTCTGATTCTATACTGTACTCTGATTCTATACTGTACTCTGTATCAGTGTCTGTCTGATTCTATACTGTACTCTGATTCTATACTGTACTCTGATTCTATACTGTACTCTGATTCTATACTGTACTCTGTATCAGTGTCTGTCTGATTCTATACTGTACTCTGATTCTATACTGTACTCTGTATCAGTGTCTGTCTGATTCTATACTGTACTCTGATTCTATACTGTACTCTGATTCTATACTGTACTCTGATTCTATACTGTACTCTGATTCTATACTGTACTCTGTATCATTGTCTGTCTGATTCTATACTGTACTCTGATTCTATACTGTACTCTGTATCAGTGTCTGTCTGATTCTATACTGTACTCTGATTCTATACTGTACTCTGATTCTATACTGTACTCTGATTCTATACTGTACTCTGTATCAGTGTCTGTCTGATTCTATACTGTACTCTGATTCTATGCTGTACTCTGATTCTATACTGTACTCTGATTCTATACTGTACTCTGGTTCTATACTGTACTCTGTATCAGTGTCTGTCTGATTCTATACTGTCCTGATTCTATACTGTACTCTGATTCTATACTGTACTCTGATTCTATACTGTACTCTGTATCAGTGTCTGTCTGATTCTATACTGTTCTGATTCTATACTGTACTCTGATTCTATACTGTACTCTGATTCTATACTGTACTCTGTATCAGTGTCTGTCTGATTCTATACTGTACTCTGATTCTATACTGTACTCTGGTTCTATACTGTACTCTGTATCAGTGTCTGTCTGATTCTATACTGTACTCTGATTCTATACTGTACTCTGATTCTATACTGTAGTCTGATTCTATACTGTTATCTGATTCTATACTGTATTCTGATTCCATACTGTACTCTGATTCTATACTGTACTCATATTCTATACTGTAGTCTGATTCTATACTGTTCTCTGATTCTATACTGTATTCTGATTCCATACTGTACTCTGATTCTATACTGTTCTCTGATTCTATACTGTATTCTGATTCCATACTGTACTCTGATTCTATACTGTTCTCTGATTCTATACTGTACTCTGATTCTATACTGTACTCTGATTCTACACTGTACTCTGTATCAGTGTCTGTCTGATTCTATACTGTATTCTGATTCTATACTGTCCTCTGATTCTATACTGTACTCTGATTCTATACTGTTCTCTGATTCTATACTGTTCTGATTCTATACTGTATTCTGATTCTATACTGTACTCTGATTCTATACTGTTCTCTGATTCTATACTGTACTCTGATTCTATACTGTACTCTGATTCTATACTGTACTCTGATTCTATACTGTACTCTGATTCTATACTGTACTCTGATTCTATACTGTTCTCTGATTCTATACTGTACTCTGATTCTATACTGTACTCTGATTCTATACTGTACTCTGATTCTATACTGTACTCTGATTCTATACTGTACTCTGTATCAGTGTCTGTCTGATTCTATACTGTATTCTGATTCTATACTGTACTCTGTATCAGTGTCTGTCTGATTCTATACTGTACTCTGATTCTATACTGTACTCTGATTCTATACTGTACTCTGATTCTATACTGTACTCTGTATCAGTGTCTGTCTGATTCTATACTGTACTCTGATTCTATGCTGTACTCTGATTCTATACTGTACTCTGATTCTATACTGTACTCTGGTTCTATACTGTACTCTGTATCAGTGTCTGTCTGATTCTATACTGTTCTGATTCTATACTGTACTCTGATTCTATACTGTACTCTGATTCTATACTGTACTCTGTATCAGTGTCTGTCTGATTCTATACTGTTCTGATTCTATACTGTACTCTGATTCTATACTGTACTCTGATTCTATACTGTACTCTGTATCAGTGTCTGTCTGATTCTATACTGTACTCTGATTCTATACTGTACTCTGGTTCTATACTGTACTCTGTATCAGTGTCTGTCTGATTCTATACTGTACTCTGATTCTATACTGTACTCTGATTCTATACTGTAGTCTGATTCTATACTGTTCTCTGATTCTATACTGTATTCTGATTCCATACTGTACTCTGATTCTATACTGTACTCATATTCTATACTGTAGTCTGATTCTATACTGTTCTCTGATTCTATACTGTATTCTGATTCCATACTGTACTCTGATTCTATACTGTTCTCTGATTCTATACTGTATTCTGATTCCATACTGTACTCTGATTCTATACTGTTCTCTGATTCTATACTGTACTCTGATTCTATACTGTACTCTGATTCTATACTGTACTCTGTATCAGTGTCTGTCTGATTCTATACTGTATTCTGATTCTATACTGTCCTCTGATTCTATACTGTACTCTGATTCTATACTGTTCTCTGATTCTATACTGTTCTGATTCTATACTGTATTCTGATTCTATACTGTACTCTGATTCTATACTGTTCTCTGATTCTATACTGTACTCTGATTCTATACTGTACTCTGATTCTATACTGTACTCTGATTCTATACTGTACTCTGATTCTATACTGTACTCTGATTCTATACTGTACTCTGATTCTATACTGTACTCTGATTCTATACTGTACTCTGATTCTATACTGTACTCTGTATCAGTGTCTGTCTGATTCTATACTGTATTCTGATTCTATACTGTACTCTGTATCAGTGTCTGTCTGATTCTATACTGTACTCTGGTTCTATACTGTATTCTGATTCTATACTGTACTCTGATTCTATACTGTACTCTGATTCAGTGTCTGTCTGATTCTATACTGTACTCTGATTCTATACTGTACTCTGATTCTATACTGTACTCTGATTCTATACTGTACTCTGATTCTATACTGTACTCTGTATCAGTGTCTGTCTGATTCTATACTGTACTCTGGTTCTATACTGTACTCTGTATCAGTGTATGTCTGATTCTATACTGTATTCTGATTCTATACTGTACTCTGATTCTATACTGTACTCTGTATCAGTGTATGTCTGATTCTATACTGTATTCTGATTCTATACTGTACTCTGATTCTATACTGTACTCTGATTCTATACTGTACTCTGATTCTATACTGTACTCTGTATCAGTGTCTGTCTGATTCTATACTGTATTCTGATTCTATACTGTACTCTGTATCAGTGTCTGTCTGATTCTATACTGTACTCTGGTTCTATACTGTATTCTGATTCTATACTGTACTCTGATTCTATACTGTACTCTGATTCAGTGTCTGTCTGATTCTATACTGTACTCTGATTCTATACTGTACTCTGATTCTATACTGTACTCTGATTCTATACTGTACTCTGATTCTATACTGTACTCTGTATCAGTGTCTGTCTGATTCTATACTGTACTCTGGTTCTATACTGTACTCTGTATCAGTGTATGTCTGATTCTATACTGTATTCTGATTCTATACTGTACTCTGATTCTATACTGTACTCTGTATCAGTGTATGTCTGATTCTATACTGTATTCTGATTCTATACTGTACTCTGATTCTATACTGTACTCTGATTCTATACTGTACTCTGATTCTATACTGTACTCTGATTCTATACTGTACTCTGATTCTATACTGTACTCTGTATCAGTGTCTGTCTGATTCTATACTGTACTCTGATTCTATACTGTACTCTGATTCTATACTGTACTCTGATTCTATACTGTACTCTGTATCAGTGTCTGTCTGATTCTATACTGTACTCTGATTCTATACTGTACTCTGTATCAGTGTCTGTCTGATTCTATACTGTCCTCTGATTCTATACTGTACTCTGATTCTATACTGTACTCTGATTCTATACTGTACTCTGATTCTATACTGTACTCTGTATCAGTGTCTGTCTGATTCTATACTGTACTCTGATTCTATACTGTACTCTGTATCAGTGTCTGTCTGATTCTATACTGTACTCTGATTCTATACTGTACTCTGATTCTATACTGTACTCTGATTCTATACTGTACTCTGTATCAGTGTCTGTCTGATTCTATACTGTACTCTGATTCTATACTGTACTCTGATTCTATACTGTACTCTGATTCTATACTGTACTCTGGTTCTATACTGTACTCTGTATCAGTGTCTGTCTGATTCTATACTCTTCTGATTCTATACTGTACTCTGTATCAGTGTCTGTCTGATTCTATACTGTTCTGATTCTATACTGTACTCTGATTCTATACTGTACTCTGATTCTATACTGTACTCTGATTCTATACTGTACTCTGATTCTATACTGTACTCTGTATCATTGTCTGTCTGATTCTATACTGTACTCTGATTCTATACTGTACTCTGTATCAGTGTCTGTCTGATTCTATACTGTACTCTGATTCTATACTGTACTCTGATTCTATACTGTACTCTGATTCTATACTGTACTCTGTATCAGTGTCTGTCTGATTCTATACTGTACTCTGATTCTATGCTGTACTCTGATTCTATACTGTACTCTGATTCTATACTGTACTCTGGTTCTATACTGTACTCTGTATCAGTGTCTGTCTGATTCTATACTGTCCTGATTCTATACTGTACTCTGATTCTATACTGTACTCTGATTCTATACTGTACTCTGTATCAGTGTCTGTCTGATTCTATACTGTTCTGATTCTATACTGTACTCTGATTCTATACTGTACTCTGATTCTATACTGTACTCTGTATCAGTGTCTGTCTGATTCTATACTGTACTCTGATTCTATACTGTACTCTGGTTCTATACTGTACTCTGTATCAGTGTCTGTCTGATTCTATACTGTACTCTGATTCTATACTGTACTCTGATTCTATACTGTAGTCTGATTCTATACTGTTATCTGATTCTATACTGTATTCTGATTCCATACTGTACTCTGATTCTATACTGTACTCATATTCTATACTGTAGTCTGATTCTATACTGTTCTCTGATTCTATACTGTATTCTGATTCCATACTGTACTCTGATTCTATACTGTTCTCTGATTCTATACTGTATTCTGATTCCATACTGTACTCTGATTCTATACTGTTCTCTGATTCTATACTGTACTCTGATTCTATACTGTACTCTGATTCTACACTGTACTCTGTATCAGTGTCTGTCTGATTCTATACTGTATTCTGATTCTATACTGTCCTCTGATTCTATACTGTACTCTGATTCTATACTGTTCTCTGATTCTATACTGTTCTGATTCTATACTGTATTCTGATTCTATACTGTACTCTGATTCTATACTGTTCTCTGATTCTATACTGTACTCTGATTCTATACTGTACTCTGATTCTATACTGTACTCTGATTCTATACTGTACTCTGATTCTATACTGTACTCTGATTCTATACTGTTCTCTGATTCTATACTGTACTCTGATTCTATACTGTACTCTGATTCTATACTGTACTCTGATTCTATACTGTACTCTGATTCTATACTGTACTCTGTATCAGTGTCTGTCTGATTCTATACTGTATTCTGATTCTATACTGTACTCTGTATCAGTGTCTGTCTGATTCTATACTGTACTCTGATTCTATACTGTACTCTGATTCTATACTGTACTCTGATTCTATACTGTACTCTGTATCAGTGTCTGTCTGATTCTATACTGTACTCTGATTCTATGCTGTACTCTGATTCTATACTGTACTCTGATTCTATACTGTACTCTGGTTCTATACTGTACTCTGTATCAGTGTCTGTCTGATTCTATACTGTTCTGATTCTATACTGTACTCTGATTCTATACTGTACTCTGATTCTATACTGTACTCTGTATCAGTGTCTGTCTGATTCTATACTGTTCTGATTCTATACTGTACTCTGATTCTATACTGTACTCTGATTCTATACTGTACTCTGTATCAGTGTCTGTCTGATTCTATACTGTACTCTGATTCTATACTGTACTCTGGTTCTATACTGTACTCTGTATCAGTGTCTGTCTGATTCTATACTGTACTCTGATTCTATACTGTACTCTGATTCTATACTGTAGTCTGATTCTATACTGTTCTCTGATTCTATACTGTATTCTGATTCCATACTGTACTCTGATTCTATACTGTACTCATATTCTATACTGTAGTCTGATTCTATACTGTTCTCTGATTCTATACTGTATTCTGATTCCATACTGTACTCTGATTCTATACTGTTCTCTGATTCTATACTGTATTCTGATTCCATACTGTACTCTGATTCTATACTGTTCTCTGATTCTATACTGTACTCTGATTCTATACTGTACTCTGATTCTATACTGTACTCTGTATCAGTGTCTGTCTGATTCTATACTGTATTCTGATTCTATACTGTCCTCTGATTCTATACTGTACTCTGATTCTATACTGTTCTCTGATTCTATACTGTTCTGATTCTATACTGTATTCTGATTCTATACTGTACTCTGATTCTATACTGTTCTCTGATTCTATACTGTACTCTGATTCTATACTGTACTCTGATTCTATACTGTACTCTGATTCTATACTGTACTCTGATTCTATACTGTACTCTGATTCTATACTGTACTCTGATTCTATACTGTACTCTGATTCTATACTGTACTCTGATTCTATACTGTACTCTGATTCTATACTGTACTCTGTATCAGTGTCTGTCTGATTCTATACTGTATTCTGATTCTATACTGTACTCTGTATCAGTGTCTGTCTGATTCTATACTGTACTCTGGTTCTATACTGTATTCTGATTCTATACTGTACTCTGATTCTATACTGTACTCTGATTCAGTGTCTGTCTGATTCTATACTGTACTCTGATTCTATACTGTACTCTGATTCTATACTGTACTCTGATTCTATACTGTACTCTGATTCTATACTGTACTCTGTATCAGTGTCTGTCTGATTCTATACTGTACTCTGGTTCTATACTGTACTCTGTATCAGTGTATGTCTGATTCTATACTGTATTCTGATTCTATACTGTACTCTGATTCTATACTGTACTCTGTATCAGTGTATGTCTGATTCTATACTGTATTCTGATTCTATACTGTACTCTGATTCTATACTGTACTCTGATTCTATACTGTACTCTGATTCTATACTGTACTCTGTATCAGTGTCTGTCTGATTCTATACTGTATTCTGATTCTATACTGTACTCTGTATCAGTGTCTGTCTGATTCTATACTGTACTCTGGTTCTATACTGTATTCTGATTCTATACTGTACTCTGATTCTATACTGTACTCTGATTCAGTGTCTGTCTGATTCTATACTGTACTCTGATTCTATACTGTACTCTGATTCTATACTGTACTCTGATTCTATACTGTACTCTGATTCTATACTGTACTCTGTATCAGTGTCTGTCTGATTCTATACTGTACTCTGGTTCTATACTGTACTCTGTATCAGTGTATGTCTGATTCTATACTGTATTCTGATTCTATACTGTACTCTGATTCTATACTGTACTCTGTATCAGTGTATGTCTGATTCTATACTGTATTCTGATTCTATACTGTACTCTGATTCTATACTGTACTCTGATTCTATACTGTACTCTGATTCTATACTGTACTCTGATTCTATACTGTACTCTGATTCTATACTGTACTCTGTATCAGTGTCTGTCTGATTCTATACTGTACTCTGATTCTATACTGTACTCTGATTCTATACTGTACTCTGATTCTATACTGTACTCTGTATCAGTGTCTGTCTGATTCTATACTGTACTCTGATTCTATACTGTACTCTGTATCAGTGTCTGTCTGATTCTATACTGTCCTCTGATTCTATACTGTACTCTGATTCTATACTGTACTCTGATTCTATACTGTACTCTGATTCTATACTGTACTCTGTATCAGTGTCTGTCTGATTCTATACTGTACTCTGATTCTATACTGTACTCTGTATCAGTGTCTGTCTGATTCTATACTGTACTCTGATTCTATACTGTACTCTGATTCTATACTGTACTCTGATTCTATACTGTACTCTGTATCAGTGTCTGTCTGATTCTATACTGTACTCTGATTCTATACTGTACTCTGATTCTATACTGTACTCTGATTCTATACTGTACTCTGGTTCTATACTGTACTCTGTATCAGTGTCTGTCTGATTCTATACTCTTCTGATTCTATACTGTACTCTGTATCAGTGTCTGTCTGATTCTATACTGTTCTGATTCTATACTGTACTCTGATTCTATACTGTACTCTGATTCTATACTGTACTCTGATTCTATACTGTACTCTGATTCTATACTGTACTCTGTATCATTGTCTGTCTGATTCTATACTGTACTCTGATTCTATACTGTACTCTGTATCAGTGTCTGTCTGATTCTATACTGTACTCTGATTCTATACTGTACTCTGATTCTATACTGTACTCTGATTCTATACTGTACTCTGTATCAGTGTCTGTCTGATTCTATACTGTACTCTGATTCTATGCTGTACTCTGATTCTATACTGTACTCTGATTCTATACTGTACTCTGGTTCTATACTGTACTCTGTATCAGTGTCTGTCTGATTCTATACTGTCCTGATTCTATACTGTACTCTGATTCTATACTGTACTCTGATTCTATACTGTACTCTGTATCAGTGTCTGTCTGATTCTATACTGTTCTGATTCTATACTGTACTCTGATTCTATACTGTACTCTGATTCTATACTGTACTCTGTATCAGTGTCTGTCTGATTCTATACTGTACTCTGATTCTATACTGTACTCTGGTTCTATACTGTACTCTGTATCAGTGTCTGTCTGATTCTATACTGTACTCTGATTCTATACTGTACTCTGATTCTATACTGTAGTCTGATTCTATACTGTTCTCTGATTCTATACTGTATTCTGATTCCATACTGTACTCTGATTCTATACTGTACTCATATTCTATACTGTAGTCTGATTCTATACTGTTCTCTGATTCTATACTGTATTCTGATTCCATACTGTACTCTGATTCTATACTGTTCTCTGATTCTATACTGTATTCTGATTCCATACTGTACTCTGATTCTATACTGTTCTCTGATTCTATACTGTACTCTGATTCTATACTGTACTCTGATTCTACACTGTACTCTGTATCAGTGTCTGTCTGATTCTATACTGTATTCTGATTCTATACTGTCCTCTGATTCTATACTGTACTGTGATTCTATACTGTTCTCTGATTCTATACTGTTCTGATTCTATACTGTATTCTGATTCTATACTGTACTCTGATTCTATACTGTTCTCTGATTCTATACTGTACTCTGATTCTATACTGTACTCTGATTCTATACTGTACTCTGATTCTATACTGTACTCTGATTCTATACTGTACTCTGATTCTATACTGTTCTCTGATTCTATACTGTACTCTGATTCTATACTGTACTCTGATTCTATACTGTACTCTGATTCTATACTGTACTCTGATTCTATACTGTACTCTGTATCAGTGTCTGTCTGATTCTATACTGTATTCTGATTCTATACTGTACTCTGTATCAGTGTCTGTCTGATTCTATACTGTACTCTGATTCTATACTGTACTCTGATTCTATACTGTACTCTGATTCTATACTGTACTCTGTATCAGTGTCTGTCTGATTCTATACTGTACTCTGATTCTATGCTGTACTCTGATTCTATACTGTACTCTGATTCTATACTGTACTCTGGTTCTATACTGTACTCTGTATCAGTGTCTGTCTGATTCTATACTGTTCTGATTCTATACTGTACTCTGATTCTATACTGTACTCTGATTCTATACTGTACTCTGTATCAGTGTCTGTCTGATTCTATACTGTTCTGATTCTATACTGTACTCTGATTCTATACTGTACTCTGATTCTATACTGTACTCTGTATCAGTGTCTGTCTGATTCTATACTGTACTCTGATTCTATACTGTACTCTGGTTCTATACTGTACTCTGTATCAGTGTCTGTCTGATTCTATACTGTACTCTGATTCTATACTGTACTCTGATTCTATACTGTAGTCTGATTCTATACTGTTCTCTGATTCTATACTGTATTCTGATTCCATACTGTACTCTGATTCTATACTGTACTCATATTCTATACTGTAGTCTGATTCTATACTGTTCTCTGATTCTATACTGTATTCTGATTCCATACTGTACTCTGATTCTATACTGTTCTCTGATTCTATACTGTATTCTGATTCCATACTGTACTCTGATTCTATACTGTTCTCTGATTCTATACTGTACTCTGATTCTATACTGTACTCTGATTCTATACTGTACTCTGTATCAGTGTCTGTCTGATTCTATACTGTATTCTGATTCTATACTGTCCTCTGATTCTATACTGTACTCTGATTCTATACTGTTCTCTGATTCTATACTGTTCTGATTCTATACTGTATTCTGATTCTATACTGTACTCTGATTCTATACTGTTCTCTGATTCTATACTGTACTCTGATTCTATACTGTACTCTGATTCTATACTGTACTCTGATTCTATACTGTACTCTGATTCTATACTGTACTCTGATTCTATACTGTACTCTGATTCTATACTGTACTCTGATTCTATACTGTACTCTGATTCTATACTGTACTCTGTATCAGTGTCTGTCTGATTCTATACTGTATTCTGATTCTATACTGTACTCTGTATCAGTGTCTGTCTGATTCTATACTGTACTCTGGTTCTATACTGTATTCTGATTCTATACTGTACTCTGATTCTATACTGTACTCTGATTCAGTGTCTGTCTGATTCTATACTGTACTCTGATTCTATACTGTACTCTGATTCTATACTGTACTCTGATTCTATACTGTACTCTGATTCTATACTGTACTCTGTATCAGTGTCTGTCTGATTCTATACTGTACTCTGGTTCTATACTGTACTCTGTATCAGTGTATGTCTGATTCTATACTGTATTCTGATTCTATACTGTACTCTGATTCTATACTGTACTCTGTATCAGTGTATGTCTGATTCTATACTGTATTCTGATTCTATACTGTACTCTGATTCTATACTGTACTCTGATTCTATACTGTACTCTGATTCTATACTGTACTCTGATTCTATACTGTACTCTGATTCTATACTGTACTCTGTATCAGTGTCTGTCTGATTCTATACTGTACTCTGATTCTATACTGTACTCTGATTCTATACTGTACTCTGATTCTATACTGTACTCTGTATCAGTGTCTGTCTGATTCTATACTGTACTCTGATTCTATACTGTACTCTGTATCAGTGTCTGTCTGATTCTATACTGTCCTCTGATTCTATACTGTACTCTGATTCTATACTGTACTCTGATTCTATACTGTACTCTGTATCAGTGTCTGTCTGATTCTATACTGTACTCTGATTCTATACTGTACTCTGTATCAGTGTCTGTCTGATTCTATACTGTACTCTGATTCTATACTGTACTCTGATTCTATACTGTACTCTGATTCTATACTGTACTCTGTATCAGTGTCTGTCTGATTCTATACTGTACTCTGATTCTATACTGTACTCTGATTCTATACTGTACTCTGATTCTATACTGTACTCTGGTTCTATACTGTACTCTGTATCAGTGTCTGTCTGATTCTATACTCTTCTGATTCTATACTGTACTCTGTATCAGTGTCTGTCTGATTCTATACTGTTCTGATTCTATACTGTACTCTGATTCTATACTGTACTCTGATTCTATACTGTACTCTGTATCAGTGTCTGTCTGATTCTATACTGTTCTCTGATTCTATACTGTATTCTGATTCCATACTGTACTCTGATTCTATACTGTTCTCTGATTCTATACTGTATTCTGATTCCATTCTGTACTCTGATTCTATACTGTTCTCTGATTCTATACTGTACTCTGATTCTATACTGTACTCTGATTCTATACTGTACTCTGTATCAGTGTCTGTCTGATTCTATACTGTATTCTGATTCTATACTGTCCTCTGATTCTATACTGTACTCTGATTCTATACTGTTCTCTGATTCTATACTGTTCTGATTCTATACTGTATTCTGATTCTATACTGTACTCTGATTCTATACTGTTCTCTGATTCTATACTGTACTCTGATTCTATACTGTACTCTGATTCTATACTGTACTCTGATTCTATACTGTACTCTGATTCTATACTGTACTCTGATTCTATACTGTACTCTGATTCTATACTGTTCTCTGATTCTATACTGTACTCTGATTCTATACTGTACTCTGATTCTATACTGTACTCTGATTCTATACTGTACTCTGTATCAGTGTCTGTCTGATTCTATACTGTATTCTGATTCTATACTGTACTCTGTATCAGTGTCTGTCTGATTCTATACTGTACTCTGATTCTATACTGTACTCTGATTCTATACTGTACTCTGATTCTATACTGTACTCTGTATCAGTGTCTGTCTGATTCTATACTGTACTCTGATTCTATACTGTACTCTGATTCTATACTGTACTCTGATTCTATATTGTACTCTGTATCAGTGTCTGTCTGATTCTATACTGTACTCTGATTCTATACTGTACTCTGTATCAGTGTCTGTCTGATTCTATACTGTACTCTGATTCTATACTGTACTCTGATTCTATACTGTACTCTGATTCTATACTGTACTCTGATTCTATACTGTACTCTGTATCAGTGTCTGTCTGATTCTATACTGTACTCTGATTCTATACTGTACTCTGTATCAGTGTCTGTCTGATTCTATACTGTACTCTGATTCTATACTGTACTCTGATTCTATACTGTACTCTGATTCTATACTGTACTCTGTATCAGTGTCTGTCTGATTCTATACTGTACTCTGATTCTATGCTGTACTCTGATTCTATACTGTACTCTGATTCTATACTGTACTCTGGTTCTATACTGTACTCTGTATCAGTGTCTGTCTGATTCTATACTGTTCTGATTCTATACTGTACTCTGATTCTATACTGTACTCTGATTCTATACTGTACTCTGTATCAGTGTCTGTCTGATTCTATACTGTTCTGATTCTATACTGTACTCTGATTCTATACTGTACTCTGATTCTATACTGTACTCTGTATCAGTGTCTGTCTGATTCTATACTGTACTCTGATTCTATACTGTACTCTGGTTCTATACTGTACTCTGTATCAGTGTCTGTCTGATTCTATACTGTACTCTGATTCTATACTGTACTCTGATTCTATACTGTAGTCTGATTCTATACTGTTCTCTGATTCTATACTGTATTCTGATTCCATACTGTACTCTGATTCTATACTGTACTCATATTCTATACTGTAGTCTGATTCTATACTGTTCTCTGATTCTATACTGTATTCTGATTCCATACTGTACTCTGATTCTATACTGTTCTCTGATTCTATACTGTATTCTGATTCCATACTGTACTCTGATTCTATACTGTTCTCTGATTCTATACTGTACTCTGATTCTATACTGTACTCTGATTCTATACTGTACTCTGTATCAGTGTCTGTCTGATTCTATACTGTATTCTGATTCTATACTGTCCTCTGATTCTATACTGTACTCTGATTCTATACTGTTCTCTGATTCTATACTGTTCTGATTCTATACTGTATTCTGATTCTATACTGTACTCTGATTCTATACTGTTCTCTGATTCTATACTGTACTCTGATTCTATACTGTACTCTGATTCTATACTGTACTCTGATTCTATACTGTACTCTGATTCTATACTGTACTCTGATTCTATACTGTACTCTGATTCTATACTGTTCTCTGATTCTATACTGTACTCTGATTCTATACTGTACTCTGATTCTACACTGTACTCTGATTCTATACTGTACTCTGATTCTATACTGTACTCTGTATCAGTGTCTGTCTGATTCTATACTGTATTCTGATTCTATACTGTACTCTGTATCAGTGTCTGTCTGATTCTATACTGTACTCTGATTCTATACTGTACTCTGATTCTATACTGTACTCTGTATCAGTGTCTGTCTGATTCTATACTGTACTCTGATTCTATACTGTACTCTGATTCTATACTGTACTCTGATTCTATACTGTACTCTGTATCAGTGTCTGTCTGATTCTATACTGTACTCTGATTCTATACTGTACTCTGTATCAGTGTCTGTCTGATTCTATACTGTACTCTGATTCTATACTGTACTCTGATTCTATACTGTACTCTGATTCTATACTGTACTCTGATTCTATACTGTACTCTGTATCAGTGTCTGTCTGATTCTATACTGTACTCTGATTCTATACTGTACTCTGTATCAGTGTCTGTCTGATTCTATACTGTACTCTGATTCTATACTGTACTCTGATTCTATACTGTACTCTGATTCTATACTGTACTCTGTATCAGTGTCTGTCTGATTCTATACTGTACTCTGATTCTATGCTGTACTCTGATTCTATACTGTACTCTGATTCTATACTGTACTCTGGTTCTATACTGTACTCTGTATCAGTGTCTGTCTGATTCTATACTGTTCTGATTCTATACTGTACTCTGATTCTATACTGTACTCTGATTCTATACTGTACTCTGTATCAGTGTCTGTCTGATTCTATACTGTTCTGATTCTATACTGTACTCTGATTCTATACTGTACTCTGATTCTATACTGTACTCTGTATCAGTGTCTGTCTGATTCTATACTGTACTCTGATTCTATACTGTACTCTGGTTCTATACTGTACTCTGTATCAGTGTCTGTCTGATTCTATACTGTACTCTGATTCTATACTGTACTCTGATTCTATACTGTAGTCTGATTCTATACTGTTCTCTGATTCTATACTGTATTCTGATTCCATACTGTACTCTGATTCTATACTGTACTCATATTCTATACTGTAGTCTGATTCTATACTGTTCTCTGATTCTATACTGTATTCTGATTCCATACTGTACTCTGATTCTATACTGTTCTCTGATTCTATACTGTATTCTGATTCCATACTGTACTCTGATTCTATACTGTTCTCTGATTCTATACTGTACTCTGATTCTATACTGTACTCTGATTCTATACTGTACTCTGTATCAGTGTCTGTCTGATTCTATACTGTATTCTGATTCTATACTGTACTCTGTATCAGTGTCTGTCTGATTCTATACTGTACTCTGATTCTATACTGTACTCTGATTCTATACTGTACTCTGATTCTATACTGTACTCTGTATCAGTGTCTGTCTGATTCTATACTGTACTCTGATTCTATACTGTACTCTGATTCTATACTGTACTCTGATTCTATATTGTACTCTGTATCAGTGTCTGTCTGATTCTATACTGTACTCTGATTCTATACTGTACTCTGTATCAGTGTCTGTCTGATTCTATACTGTACTCTGATTCTATACTGTACTCTGATTCTATACTGTACTCTGATTCTATACTGTACTCTGATTCTATACTGTACTCTGTATCAGTGTCTGTCTGATTCTATACTGTACTCTGATTCTATACTGTACTCTGTATCAGTGTCTGTCTGATTCTATACTGTACTCTGATTCTATACTGTACTCTGATTCTATACTGTACTCTGTATCAGTGTCTGTCTGATTCTATACTGTACTCTGATTCTATGCTGTACTCTGATTCTATACTGTACTCTGATTCTATACTGTACTCTGGTTCTATACTGTACTCTGTATCAGTGTCTGTCTGATTCTATACTGTTCTGATTCTATACTGTACTCTGATTCTATACTGTACTCTGATTCTATACTGTACTCTGTATCAGTGTCTGTCTGATTCTATACTGTTCTGATTCTATACTGTACTCTGATTCTATACTGTACTCTGTATCAGTGTCTGTCTGATTCTATACTGTACTCTGATTCTATACTGTACTCTGGTTCTATACTGTACTCTGTATCAGTGTCTGTCTGATTCTATACTGTACTCTGATTCTATACTGTACTCTGATTCTATACTGTAGTCTGATTCTATACTGTTCTCTGATTCTATACTGTATTCTGATTCCATACTGTACTCTGATTCTATACTGTACTCATAT
Source organism: Salvelinus fontinalis (assembly GCF_029448725.1). Classification (NCBI taxonomy): domain Eukaryota; kingdom Metazoa; phylum Chordata; class Actinopteri; order Salmoniformes; family Salmonidae; genus Salvelinus; species Salvelinus fontinalis. The sequence continues at coordinate 242,448 of NW_026600401.1, read as the reverse complement.
TCTATACTGTAGTCTGATTCTATACTGTTCTCTGATTCTATACTGTATTCTGATTCCATACTGTACTCTGATTCTATACTGTTCTCTGATTCTATACTGTATTCTGATTCCATACTGTACTCTGATTCTATACTGTTCTCTGATTCTATACTGTACTCTGATTCTATACTGTACTCTGATTCTATACTGTACTCTGTATCAGTGTCTGTCTGATTCTATACTGTATTCTGATTCTATACTGTCCTCTGATTCTATACTGTACTCTGATTCTATACTGTTCTCTGATTCTATACTGTTCTGATTCTATACTGTATTCTGATTCTATACTGTACTCTGATTCTATACTGTTCTCTGATTCTATACTGTACTCTGATTCTATACTGTACTCTGATTCTATACTGTACTCTGATTCTATACTGTACTCTGATTCTATACTGTACTCTGATTCTATACTGTACTCTGATTCTATACTGTTCTCTGATTCTATACTGTACTCTGATTCTATACTGTACTCTGATTCTATACTGTACTCTGATTCTATACTGTACTCTGATTCTATACTGTACTCTGTATCAGTGTCTGTCTGATTCTATACTGTATTCTGATTCTATACTGTACTCTGTATCAGTGTCTGTCTGATTCTATACTGTACTCTGATTCTATACTGTACTCTGATTCTATACTGTACTCTGTATCAGTGTCTGTCTGATTCTATACTGTACTCTGATTCTATACTGTACTCTGATTCTATACTGTACTCTGATTCTATACTGTACTCTGTATCAGTGTCTGTCTGATTCTATACTGTACTCTGATTCTATACTGTACTCTGTATCAGTGTCTGTCTGATTCTATACTGTACTCTGATTCTATACTGTACTCTGATTCTATACTGTACTCTGATTCTATACTGTACTCTGATTCTATACTGTACTCTGTATCAGTGTCTGTCTGATTCTATACTGTACTCTGATTCTATACTGTACTCTGTATCAGTGTCTGTCTGATTCTATACTGTACTCTGATTCTATACTGTACTCTGATTCTATACTGTACTCTGATTCTATACTGTACTCTGTATCAGTGTCTGTCTGATTCTATACTGTACTCTGATTCTATGCTGTACTCTGATTCTATACTGTACTCTGATTCTATACTGTACTCTGGTTCTATACTGTACTCTGTATCAGTGTCTGTCTGATTCTATACTGTTCTGATTCTATACTGTACTCTGATTCTATACTGTACTCTGATTCTATACTGTACTCTGTATCAGTGTCTGTCTGATTCTATACTGTTCTGATTCTATACTGTACTCTGATTCTATACTGTACTCTGATTCTATACTGTACTCTGTATCAGTGTCTGTCTGATTCTATACTGTACTCTGATTCTATACTGTACTCTGGTTCTATACTGTACTCTGTATCAGTGTCTGTCTGATTCTATACTGTACTCTGATTCTATACTGTACTCTGATTCTATACTGTAGTCTGATTCTATACTGTTCTCTGATTCTATACTGTATTCTGATTCCATACTGTACTCTGATTCTATACTGTACTCATATTCTATACTGTAGTCTGATTCTATACTGTTCTCTGATTCTATACTGTATTCTGATTCCATACTGTACTCTGATTCTATACTGTTCTCTGATTCTATACTGTATTCTGATTCCATACTGTACTCTGATTCTATACTGTTCTCTGATTCTATACTGTACTCTGATTCTATACTGTACTCTGATTCTATACTGTACTCTGTATCAGTGTCTGTCTGATTCTATACTGTATTCTGATTCTATACTGTCCTCTGATTCTATACTGTACTCTGATTCTATACTGTTCTCTGATTCTATACTGTTCTGATTCTATACTGTATTCTGATTCTATACTGTACTCTGATTCTATACTGTTCTCTGATTCTATACTGTACTCTGATTCTATACTGTACTCTGATTCTATACTGTACTCTGATTCTATACTGTACTCTGATTCTATACTGTACTCTGATTCTATACTGTTCTCTGATTCTATACTGTACTCTGATTCTATACTGTACTCTGATTCTATACTGTACTCTGATTCTATACTGTACTCTGATTCTATACTGTACTCTGTATCAGTGTCTGTCTGATTCTATACTGTATTCTGATTCTATACTGTACTCTGTATCAGTGTCTGTCTGATTCTATACTGTACTCTGGTTCTATACTGTATTCTGATTCTATACTGTACTCTGATTCTATACTGTACTCTGATTCAGTGTCTGTCTGATTCTATACTGTACTCTGATTCTATACTGTACTCTGATTCTATACTGTACTCTGATTCTATACTGTACTCTGATTCTATACTGTACTCTGTATCAGTGTCTGTCTGATTCTATACTGTACTCTGGTTCTATACTGTACTCTGTATCAGTGTATGTCTGATTCTATACTGTACTCTGATTCTATACTGTACTCTGATTCTATACTGTACTCTGATTCTATACTGTACTCTGATTCTATACTGTACTCTGATTCTATACTGTACTCTGTATCAGTGTCTGTCTGATTCTATACTGTACTCTGATTCTATACTGTACTCTGATTCTATACTGTACTCTGATTCTATACTGTACTCTGATTCTATACTGTACTCTGATTCTATACTGTACTCTGATTCTATACTGTACTCTGTATCAGTGTCTGTCTGATTCTATACTGTACTCTGATTCTATACTGTACTCTGATTCTATACTGTACTCTGATTCTATACTGTACTCTGTATCAGTGTCTGTCTGATTCTATACTGTACTCTGATTCTATACTGTACTCTGTATCAGTGTCTGTCTGATTCTATACTGTCCTCTGATTCTATACTGTACTCTGATTCTATACTGTACTCTGATTCTATACTGTACTCTGATTCTATACTGTACTCTGTATCAGTGTCTGTCTGATTCTATACTGTACTCTGATTCTATACTGTACTCTGTATCAGTGTCTGTCTGATTCTATACTGTACTCTGATTCTATACTGTACTCTGATTCTATACTGTACTCTGATTCTATACTGTACTCTGTATCAGTGTCTGTCTGATTCTATACTGTACTCTGATTCTATACTGTACTCTGATTCTATACTGTACTCTGATTCTATACTGTACTCTGGTTCTATACTGTACTCTGTATCAGTGTCTGTCTGATTCTATACTCTTCTGATTCTATACTGTACTCTGATTCTATACTGTACTCTGATTCTATACTGTACTCTGTATCAGTGTCTGTCTGATTCTATACTGTTCTGATTCTATACTGTACTCTGATTCTATACTGTACTCTGATTCTATACTGTACTCTGGATCAGTGTCTGTCTGATTCTATACTGTACTCTGATTCTATACTGTACTCTGGTTCTATACTGTACTCTGTATCAGTGTCTGTCTGATTCTATACTGTACTCTGATTCTATACTGTACTCTGATTCTATACTGTAGTCTGATTCTATACTGTTCTCTGATTCTATACTGTATTCTGATTCCATACTGTACTCTGATTCTATACTGTACTCTGATTCTATACTGTAGTCTGATTCTATACTGTTCTCTGATTCTATACTGTATTCTGATTCCATACTGTACTCTGATTCTATACTGTTCTCTGATTCTATACTGTATTCTGATTCCATACTGTACTCTGATTCTATACTGTTCTCTGATTCTATACTGTACTCTGATTCTATACTGTACTCTGTATCAGTGTCTGTCTGATTCTATACTGTACTCTGATTCTATACTGTACTCTGATTCTATACTGTACTCTGTATCAGTGTCTGTCTGATTCTATACTGTTCTGATTCTATACTGTACTCTGATTCTATACTGTACTCTGATTCTATACTGTACTCTGTATCAGTGTCTGTCTGATTCTATACTGTACTCTGATTCTATACTGTACTCTGGTTCTATACTGTACTCTGTATCAGTGTCTGTCTGATTCTATACTGTACTCTGATTCTATACTGTACTCTGATTCTATACTGTAGTCTGATTCTATACTGTTCTCTGATTCTATACTGTATTCTGATTCCATACTGTACTCTGATTCTATACTGTACTCATATTCTATACTGTAGTCTGATTCTATACTGTTCTCTGATTCTATACTGTATTCTGATTCCATACTGTACTCTGATTCTATACTGTTCTCTGATTCTATACTGTATTCTGATTCCATACTGTACTCTGATTCTATACTGTTCTCTGATTCTATACTGTACTCTGATTCTATACTGTACTCTGATTCTATACTGTACTCTGTATCAGTGTCTGTCTGATTCTATACTGTATTCTGATTCTATACTGTACTCTGTATCAGTGTCTGTCTGATTCTATACTGTACTCTGATTCTATACTGTACTCTGATTCTATACTGTACTCTGATTCTATACTGTACTCTGTATCAGTGTCTGTCTGATTCTATACTGTACTCTGATTCTATACTGTACTCTGATTCTATACTGTACTCTGATTCTATATTGTACTCTGTATCAGTGTCTGTCTGATTCTATACTGTACTCTGATTCTATACTGTACTCTGTATCAGTGTCTGTCTGATTCTATACTGTACTCTGATTCTATACTGTACTCTGATTCTATACTGTACTCTGATTCTATACTGTACTCTGATTCTATACTGTACTCTGTATCAGTGTCTGTCTGATTCTATACTGTACTCTGATTCTATACTGTACTCTGTATCAGTGTCTGTCTGATTCTATACTGTACTCTGATTCTATACTGTACTCTGATTCTATACTGTACTCTGTATCAGTGTCTGTCTGATTCTATACTGTACTCTGATTCTATGCTGTACTCTGATTCTATACTGTACTCTGATTCTATACTGTACTCTGGTTCTATACTGTACTCTGTATCAGTGTCTGTCTGATTCTATACTGTTCTGATTCTATACTGTACTCTGATTCTATACTGTACTCTGATTCTATACTGTACTCTGTATCAGTGTCTGTCTGATTCTATACTGTTCTGATTCTATACTGTACTCTGATTCTATACTGTACTCTGTATCAGTGTCTGTCTGATTCTATACTGTACTCTGATTCTATACTGTACTCTGGTTCTATACTGTACTCTGTATCAGTGTCTGTCTGATTCTATACTGTACTCTGATTCTATACTGTACTCTGATTCTATACTGTAGTCTGATTCTATACTGTTCTCTGATTCTATACTGTATTCTGATTCCATACTGTACTCTGATTCTATACTGTACTCATATTCTATACTGTAGTCTGATTCTATACTGTTCTCTGATTCTATACTGTATTCTGATTCCATACTGTACTCTGATTCTATACTGTTCTCTGATTCTATACTGTATTCTGATTCCATACTGTACTCTGATTCTATACTGTTCTCTGATTCTATACTGTACTCTGATTCTATACTGTACTCTGATTCTATACTGTACTCTGTATCAGTGTCTGTCTGATTCTATACTGTATTCTGATTCTATACTGTCCTCTGATTCTATACTGTACTCTGATTCTATACTGTTCTCTGATTCTATACTGTTCTGATTCTATACTGTATTCTGATTCTATACTGTACTCTGATTCTATACTGTTCTCTGATTCTATACTGTACTCTGATTCTATACTGTACTCTGATTCTATACTGTACTCTGATTCTATACTGTACTCTGATTCTATACTGTACTCTGATTCTATACTGTACTCTGATTCTATACTGTTCTCTGATTCTATACTGTACTCTGATTCTATACTGTACTCTGATTCTATACTGTACTCTGATTCTATACTGTACTCTGATTCTATACTGTACTCTGTATCAGTGTCTGTCTGATTCTATACTGTATTCTGATTCTATACTGTACTCTGTATCAGTGTCTGTCTGATTCTATACTGTACTCTGATTCTATACTGTACTCTGATTCTATACTGTACTCTGTATCAGTGTCTGTCTGATTCTATACTGTACTCTGATTCTATACTGTACTCTGATTCTATACTGTACTCTGATTCTATACTGTACTCTGTATCAGTGTCTGTCTGATTCTATACTGTACTCTGATTCTATACTGTACTCTGTATCAGTGTCTGTCTGATTCTATACTGTACTCTGATTCTATACTGTACTCTGATTCTATACTGTACTCTGATTCTATACTGTACTCTGATTCTATACTGTACTCTGTATCAGTGTCTGTCTGATTCTATACTGTACTCTGATTCTATACTGTACTCTGTATCAGTGTCTGTCTGATTCTATACTGTACTCTGATTCTATACTGTACTCTGATTCTATACTGTACTCTGATTCTATACTGTACTCTGTATCAGTGTCTGTCTGATTCTATACTGTACTCTGATTCTATGCTGTACTCTGATTCTATACTGTACTCTGATTCTATACTGTACTCTGGTTCTATACTGTACTCTGTATCAGTGTCTGTCTGATTCTATACTGTTCTGATTCTATACTGTACTCTGATTCTATACTGTACTCTGATTCTATACTGTACTCTGTATCAGTGTCTGTCTGATTCTATACTGTTCTGATTCTATACTGTACTCTGATTCTATACTGTACTCTGATTCTATACTGTACTCTGTATCAGTGTCTGTCTGATTCTATACTGTACTCTGATTCTATACTGTACTCTGGTTCTATACTGTACTCTGTATCAGTGTCTGTCTGATTCTATACTGTACTCTGATTCTATACTGTACTCTGATTCTATACTGTAGTCTGATTCTATACTGTTCTCTGATTCTATACTGTATTCTGATTCCATACTGTACTCTGATTCTATACTGTACTCATATTCTATACTGTAGTCTGATTCTATACTGTTCTCTGATTCTATACTGTATTCTGATTCCATACTGTACTCTGATTCTATACTGTTCTCTGATTCTATACTGTATTCTGATTCCATACTGTACTCTGATTCTATACTGTTCTCTGATTCTATACTGTACTCTGATTCTATACTGTACTCTGATTCTATACTGTACTCTGTATCAGTGTCTGTCTGATTCTATACTGTATTCTGATTCTATACTGTCCTCTGATTCTATACTGTACTCTGATTCTATACTGTTCTCTGATTCTATACTGTTCTGATTCTATACTGTATTCTGATTCTATACTGTACTCTGATTCTATACTGTTCTCTGATTCTATACTGTACTCTGATTCTATACTGTACTCTGATTCTATACTGTACTCTGATTCTATACTGTACTCTGATTCTATACTGTACTCTGATTCTATACTGTTCTCTGATTCTATACTGTACTCTGATTCTATACTGTACTCTGATTCTATACTGTACTCTGATTCTATACTGTACTCTGATTCTATACTGTACTCTGTATCAGTGTCTGTCTGATTCTATACTGTATTCTGATTCTATACTGTACTCTGTATCAGTGTCTGTCTGATTCTATACTGTACTCTGGTTCTATACTGTATTCTGATTCTATACTGTACTCTGATTCTATACTGTACTCTGATTCAGTGTCTGTCTGATTCTATACTGTACTCTGATTCTATACTGTACTCTGATTCTATACTGTACTCTGATTCTATACTGTACTCTGATTCTATACTGTACTCTGTATCAGTGTCTGTCTGATTCTATACTGTACTCTGGTTCTATACTGTACTCTGTATCAGTGTATGTCTGATTCTATACTGTACTCTGATTCTATACTGTACTCTGATTCTATACTGTACTCTGATTCTATACTGTACTCTGATTCTATACTGTACTCTGATTCTATACTGTACTCTGTATCAGTGTCTGTCTGATTCTATACTGTACTCTGATTCTATACTGTACTCTGATTCTATACTGTACTCTGATTCTATACTGTACTCTGATTCTATACTGTACTCTGATTCTATACTGTACTCTGATTCTATACTGTACTCTGTATCAGTGTCTGTCTGATTCTATACTGTACTCTGATTCTATACTGTACTCTGATTCTATACTGTACTCTGATTCTATACTGTACTCTGTATCAGTGTCTGTCTGATTCTATACTGTACTCTGATTCTATACTGTACTCTGTATCAGTGTCTGTCTGATTCTATACTGTCCTCTGATTCTATACTGTACTCTGATTCTATACTGTACTCTGATTCTATACTGTACTCTGATTCTATACTGTACTCTGTATCAGTGTCTGTCTGATTCTATACTGTACTCTGATTCTATACTGTACTCTGTATCAGTGTCTGTCTGATTCTATACTGTACTCTGATTCTATACTGTACTCTGATTCTATACTGTACTCTGATTCTATACTGTACTCTGTATCAGTGTCTGTCTGATTCTATACTGTACTCTGATTCTATACTGTACTCTGATTCTATACTGTACTCTGATTCTATACTGTACTCTGGTTCTATACTGTACTCTGTATCAGTGTCTGTCTGATTCTATACTCTTCTGATTCTATACTGTACTCTGATTCTATACTGTACTCTGATTCTATACTGTACTCTGTATCAGTGTCTGTCTGATTCTATACTGTTCTGATTCTATACTGTACTCTGATTCTATACTGTACTCTGATTCTATACTGTACTCTGGATCAGTGTCTGTCTGATTCTATACTGTACTCTGATTCTATACTGTACTCTGGTTCTATACTGTACTCTGTATCAGTGTCTGTCTGATTCTATACTGTACTCTGATTCTATACTGTACTCTGATTCTATACTGTAGTCTGATTCTATACTGTTCTCTGATTCTATACTGTATTCTGATTCCATACTGTACTCTGATTCTATACTGTACTCTGATTCTATACTGTAGTCTGATTCTATACTGTTCTCTGATTCTATACTGTATTCTGATTCCATACTGTACTCTGATTCTATACTGTTCTCTGATTCTATACTGTATTCTGATTCCATACTGTACTCTGATTCTATACTGTTCTCTGATTCTATACTGTACTCTGATTCTATACTGTACTCTGTATCAGTGTCTGTCTGATTCTATACTGTACTCTGATTCTATACTGTACTCTGATTCTATACTGTTCTCTGATTCTATACTGTTCTGATTCTATACTGTATTCTGATTCTATACTGTACTCTGATTCTATACTGTACTCTGATTCTATACTGTACTCTGATTCTATACTGTACTCTGATTCTATACTGTACTCTGATTCTATACTGTTCTCTGATTCTATACTGTACTCTGATTCTATACTGTACTCTGATTCTATACTGTACTCTGATTCTATACTGTACTCTGATTCTATACTGTACTCTGTATCAGTGTCTGTCTGATTCTATACTGTACTCTGATTCTATACTGTACTCTGATTCTATACTGTACTCTGTATCAGTGTCTGTCTGATTCTATACTGTACTCTGATTCTATACTGTATTCTGATTCTATACTGTACTCTGTATCAGTGTCTGTCTGCTTCTATACTGTACTCTGATTCTATACTGTACTCTGATTCTATACTGTACTCTGTATCAGTGTCTGTCTGATTCTATACTGTACTCTGATTCTATACTGTACTCTGTATCAGTGTCTGTCTGATTCTATACTGTCCTCTGATTCTATACTGTACTCTGATTCTATACTGTACTCTGATTCTATACTGTACTCTGATTCTATACTGTACTCTGTATCAGTGTCTGTCTGATTCTATACTGTACTCTGATTCTATACTGTACTCTGTATCAGTGTCTGTCTGATTCTATACTGTACTCTGATTCTATACTGTACTCTGATTCTATACTGTACTCTGATTCTATACTGTACTCTGTATCAGTGTCTGTCTGATTCTATACTGTACTCTGATTCTATACTGTACTCTGATTCTATACTGTACTCTGATTCTATACTGTACTCTGGTTTTAACTGTACTCTGTATCAGTGTCTGTCTGATTCTATACTCTTCTGATTCTATACTGTACTCTGTATCAGTGTCTGTCTGATTCTATACTGTTCTGATTCTATACTGTACTCTGATTCTATACTGTACTCTGATTCTATACTGTACTCTGTATCAGTGTCTGTCTGATTCTATACTGTACTCTGATTCTATACTGTACTCTGGTTCTATACTGTACTCTGTATCAGTGTCTGTCTGATTCTATACTGTACTCTGATTCTATACTGTACTCTGATTCTATACTGTAGTCTGATTCTATACTGTTCTCTGATTCTATACTGTATTCTGATTCCATACTGTACTCTGATTCTATACTGTACTCTGATTCTATACTGTAGTCTGATTCTATACTGTTCTCTGATTCTATACTGTATTCTGATTCCATACTGTACTCTGATTCTATACTGTTCTCTGATTCTATACTGTATTCTGATTCCATACTGTACTCTGATTCTATACTGTACTCTGATTCTATACTGTACTCTGATTCTATACTATACTCTGTATCAGTGTCTGTCTGACTCTATACTGTACTCTGATTCTATACTGTACTCTGATTCTATACTGTTCTCTGATTCTATACTGTTCTGATTCTATACTGTATTCTGATTCTATACTGTACTCTGATTCTATACTGTTCTCTGATTCTATACTGTACTCTGATTCTATACTGTACTCTGATTCTATACTGTACTCTGATTCTATACTGTACTCTGATTCTATACTGTACTCTGATTCTATACTGTACTCTGATTCTATACTGTACTCTGATTCTATACTGTACTCTGATTCTATACTGTACTCTGATTCTATACTGTACTCTGTATCAGTGTCTGTCTGATTCTATACTGTACTCTGATTCTATACTGTACTCTGATTCTATACTGTACTCTGTATCAGTGTCTGTCTGATTCTATACTGTACTCTGATTCTATACTGTATTCTGATTCTATACTGTACTCTGTATCAGTGTCTGTCTGATTCTATACTGTACTCTGATTCTATACTGTACTCTGATTCTATACTGTACTCTGTATCAGTGTCTGTCTGATTCTATACTGTACTCTGATTCTATACTGTACTCTGATTCTATACTGTTCTCTGATTCTATACTGTTCTCTGATTCTATACTGTACTCTGATTCTATACTGTACTCTGATTCTATACTGTACTCTGATTCTATAATGTACTCTGATTCTATACTGTACTCTGTATCAGTGTCTGTCTGATTCTATACTGTACTCTGATTCTATACTGTACTCTGTATCAGTGTCTGTCTGATTCTATACTGTACTCTGTATCAGTTTCTGTCTGATCCTATACTGTACTCTGATTCTATACTGTACTCTGATTCTATACTGTACTCTGTATCAGTGTCTGTCTGATTCTATACTGTACTCTGATTCTATACTGTACTCTGTATCAGTGTCTGTCTGATTCTATACTGTACTCTGATTCTATACTGTACTCTGATTCTATACTGTACTCTGATTCTATACTGTACTCTGATTCTATACTGTACTCTGTATCAGTGTCTGTCTGATTCTATACTGTACTCTGATTCTATACTGTACTCTGGTTCTATACTGTACTCTGTATCAGTGTCTGTCTGATTCTATACTGTACTCTGATTCTATACTGTACTCTGATTCTATACTGTAGTCTGATTCTATACTGTTCTCTGATTCTATACTGTATTCTGATTCCATACTGTACTCTGATTCTATACTGTACTCTGATTCTATACTGTAGTCTGATTCTATACTGTTCTCTGATTCTATACTGTATTCTGATTCCATACTGTACTCTGATTCTATACTGTTCTCTGATTCTATACTGTATTCTGATTCCATACTGTACTCTGATTCTATACTGTTCTCTGATTCTATACTGTACTCTGATTCTATACTGTACTCTGTATCAGTGTCTGTCTGATTCTATACTGTACTCTGATTCTATACTGTACTCTGATTCTATACTGTTCTCTGATTCTATACTGTTCTGATTCTATACTGTATTCTGATTCTATACTGTACTCTGATTCTATACTGTTCTCTGATTCTATACTGTACTCTGATTCTATACTGTACTCTGATTCTATACTGTACTCTGATTCTATACTGTACTCTGATTCTATACTGTTCTCTGATTCTATACTGTACTCTGATTCTATACTGTACTCTGATTCTATACTGTACTCTGATTCTATACTGTACTCTGATTCTATACTGTACTCTGTATCAGTGTCTGTCTGATTCTATACTGTACTCTGATTCTATACTGTACTCTGATTCTATACTGTACTCTGTATCAGTGTCTGTCTGATTCTATACTGTACTCTGATTCTATACTGTATTCTGATTCTATACTGTACTCTGTATCAGTGTCTGTCTGATTCTATACTGTACTCTGATTCTATACTGTACTCTGATTCTATACTGTACTCTGTATCAGTGTCTGTCTGATTCTATACTGTACTCTGATTCTATACTGTACTCTGATTCTATACTGTTCTCTGATTCTATACTGTTCTCTGATTCTATACTGTACTCTGATTCTATACTGTACTCTGATTCTATACTGTACTCTGATTCTATACTGTACTCTGATTCTATACTGTACTCTGTATCAGTGTCTGTCTGATTCTATACTGTACTCTGATTCTATACTGTACTCTGTATCAGTGTCTGTCTGATTCTATACTGTACTCTGTATCAGTTTCTGTCTGATTCTATACTGTACTCTGATTCTATACTGTACTCTGATTCTATACTGTACTCTGTATCAGTGTCTGTCTGATTCTATACTGTACTCTGATTCGATACTGTACTCTGATTCTATACTGTCCTCTGATTCTATACTGTACTCTGTATCAGTGTCTGTCTGATTCTATACTGTACTCTGATTCTATACTGTCCTCTGATTCTATACTGTACTCTGGCTCAGACTCTGTATCGGCGTCTGTGTGATTCAGACTCTGCCTGCTAAGCACCCCCTCCTCCTCCAGCCTACTTCAAAGTGCTGTAGAGAAACTAGGTCACCGCCGAGCCGCAGAAGGAGAGGAGAACGACCGACGGCTGGCGTTGAACCCACGTCCTCTGTATTAGCCTGCTGAACTAAAGCCTAGGCATCAACTAGGCGAGATGACAAGTCTACAGGGCTACAGCCGAGCAGTATAACATATAGTCACTATGATGAGCAGTATAAAATATATATATACTCACTATAATGAGCAGAATAATATATATATATATACTCACTATGATGAGCAGTATAAAATATATATATACTCACTATGATGAGCAGTATAAATATATATACTCACTATGATGAGCAGTATAAATATATATACTCACTATGATGAGCAGTATAAATATATATACTCACTATGATGAGCAGTATAAATATATATACTCACTATGATGAGCAGTATAAATATATATACTCACTATGATGAGCAGTATAAAATATATATACTCACTATGATGAGCAGTATAAATATATATACTCACTATGATGAGCAGTATAAATATATATACTCACTATGATGAGCAGTATAAATATATATACTCACTATGATGAGCAGTATAAATATATATACTCACTATGATGAGCAGTATAAATATATATACTCACTATGATGAGCAGTATAACATATAGTCACTATGATGAGCAGTATAAATATATATACTCACTATGATGAGCAGTATAAATATATATACTCACTATGATGAGCAGTATAAAATATACTCACTATGATGAGCAGTATAAAATATACTCACTATGATGAGCAGTATAAAATATATATACTCACTATGATGAGCAGTATAAAATATATATACTCACTATGATGAGCAGTATAAAATATATATACTCACTATGATGAGCAGTATAAAATATATAAAATTGTAGAAGGAGTGAGCATCCATAACGTAGTACATGATGTCCACCCAGCCTTCCAGAGTTATCACCTAGAGGGAGAGAGATAGGGAGGGGGAGGGAGGGGGGGGGGGGGGGGGCAGGGGGAGGGAGAGAGAGAGGGAGGGGGAGGGAGGGGGAGGGGGGGAGCAGAGGGAGGGAGGGAGAGAGGGAGGGGGAGGGAGGGGGAGGTGGGGAGAGAGCAGGGGGAGGGAGAGAGAGAAGGAGGGGGAGGGAGGGGGGGGAGAGGGAGGAGGGAGGAGAGCAGGGGGAGGGAGAGAGAGAGGGAGGGGGAGGGAGGGGGAGGGAGGGGAGCAGGGGGAGGGAGGGAGAGAGGGAGGGGGAGGGAGGGGGAGGTGGGGAGAGAGCAGGGGGAGGGAGAGAGAGAAGGAGGGGGAGGGAGGGGGGGAGAGGGAGGAGGGAGGAGAGCAGGGGGAGGGAGAGAGAGAGGGAGGGAGGGGGAGGTGGGGAGAGAGCAGGGGGAGGGAGAGAGAGAGGGAGGGGGAGGGAGGGGGAGCAGGATGAGGGAGAGAGAGAGGGAGGGGGAGGGAGGGGGAGCAGGGGGAGGGAGAGAGAGAGGGAGGGGGAGGGAGGGAGGGGGGAGAGCAGGGGGAGGGAGAGAGAGAGGGAGGGGGAGGGAGGGAGGGAGGGGGGGGCAGGGGGAGGGAGAGGGAGGGAGGGGGAGGGAGGGAGGGAGGGAGGGAGAGGGAGGGGGGGAGGGAGGGGGGAGGAGAGCAGGGGGAGGGAGAGAGAGAGGGAGGGGGAGGGAGGGGGAGGGGGGGCAGGGGGAGGGGGAGGGAGGGAGGGGGAGGGAGAGAGAGAGGGAGGGGGAGGGAGGGGGAGGGGGGAGAGATAGCAGGGGGACGGAGAGAGAGAGGGAGGGGGAGGGAGGGAGAGAGAGGGAGGGGGAGGGAGGGAGGGAGAGAAAGAGTGTAAGAGAGAGAGAGAGAGAGGGGGGGCAGGAGAGAGGGGGTGAGAGAGAATGGGTAGCGAGGGGGGGCAGGAGAGAGAGGGTGTGTGAGAGAGGGAGAGAGAGAGGGAAGGGGAGAGAGAGAGAGAGACAGAGAAAGAGAGAGTCGGAGAGAGAGGGGGAGAGAGGGAGATAGGGAGAGAAAGAAACACAAAGAGACAGAGAGAGGATGGGGATTGTTATAGAGACATGAAAGCAGTACTCAGCAGACCTGCTAATACACAGACCACAGGAACGTCTTTCTTATTTAACCCTTATGTTACCAGGTCAGTTGACTGAGAACACATTTTCATTTACAACAACGACCTGGGGAATAGTTACTGGGGTGAGGAGGGGGGATGAATGAGCCAATTGTAAGGTAGCATACAGACATGATGCAGTCACACCTCAACCCCCCTTATCCCTGTTGAAACGACTGCTGCAGTCACACCTCAACCGCCCTTATCCCTGTTGAAACGACTGCTGCAGTCACACCTCAACCCCCCTTATCCCTGTTGAAACGACTGCTGCAGTCACACCTCAGCCCCCCTTATCCCTGTTGGAACGACTTCTGCAGTCACACCTCAACCCCCCTTATCCCTGTTGAAACGACTGCTGCAGTCACACCTCAACCCCCCTTATCCCTGTTGGAACGACTTCTGCAGTCACACCTCAACCCCCCTTATCCCTGTTGAAACGACTTCTGCAGTCACACCTCAACCCCCCTTATCCCTGTTGAAACGACTGCTGCAGTCACACCTCAACCCCCCTTATCCCTGTTGGAACGACTTCTGCAGTCACACCTCAACCCCCCTTATCCCTGTTGAAACGACTGCTGCAGTCACACCTCAACCCCCCTTATCCCTGTTGAAACGACTGCTGTAGTCACACCTCAACCCCCCTTATCCCTGTTGAAACGACTGCTGCAGTCACACCTCAACCCCCCTTATCCCTGTTGAAAAGACCCCTGCAGTCACACCTCAACCCCCCTTATCCCCGTTGAAACGACTCCTGTAGTCACACCTCAACTCCCCTTATCCCTGTTGAAACGACTGTTGCAGTCACACCTCAACCCCCTTATCCCTGTTGAAAAGACTTCTGCAGTCACACCTTAACCCCCCTTATCCCTGTTGAAATGACTGATGCAGTCACACCTCAGCCCCCCTTATCCCTGTTGAAACGACTCCTGCAGTCACACCTCAACCCCCCTTATCCCTGTTGAAATGACTGCTGCAGTCACACCTCAACCCCCCTTATCCCTGTTGAAACGACTGCTGCAGTCACACCTCAACCCCCCTTATCCCTGTTGAAAAGACCCCTGCAGTCACACCTCAACCCCCCTTATCCCTGTTGAAACGACTGCTGCAGTCACACCTCAACCCCCCTTATCCCTGTTGAAAAGACCCCTGCAGTCACACCTCAACCCCCCTTATCCCTGTTGAAACGACTGCTGCAGTCACACCTCAACCCCCCTTATCCCTGTTGAAACGACTGCTGCAGTCACACCTCAACCCCCTTATCCCTGTTGAAACGACCCCTGCAGTCACACCTCAACCCCCCTTATCCCTGTTGAAACGACTGCTGCAGTCACACCTCAACCCCCCTTATCCCTGTTGAAACAACTGCTGCAGTCACACCTCAACCCCCTTATCCCTGTTGAAAAGACCCCTGCAGTCACACCTCAACCCCCCTTATCCCTGTTGAAACGACTCCTGCAGTCACACCTCAACCCCCCTTATCCCTGTTGAAACGACTGCTGCAGTCACACCTCAACCCCCTTATCCCTGTTGAAACGACTGCTGTAGTCACACCTCAACCCCCCTTATCCCTGTTGAAACGACTGCTGTAGTCACACCTCAACCCCCTTATCCCTGTTGAAACGACTGCTGTAGTCACACCTCAACCCCCCTTATCCCTGTTGAAAAGACCCCTGCAGTCACACCTCAACTCCCCTTATCCCTGTTGAAAAGACCCCTGCAGTCACACCTCAACCCCCCTTATCCCTGTTGAAAAGACTCTCTGCAGTCACACCTCAACCCCCCTTATCCCTGTTGAAACGACTGCTGCAGTCACACCTCAACCCCCCTTATCCCTGTTGAAACGACTACTGCAGTCACACCTCAACCCCCCTTATCCCTGTTGAAAAGACCCCTGCAGTCACACCTCCACCCCCCTTATCCCTGTTGAAAAGACCCCTGCAGTCACACCTCAACCCCCCTTATCCCTGTTGAAACGACTGCTGCAGTCACACCTTAACCCCCCTTATCCCTGTTGAAACGACTGCTGCAGTCACACCTTAACCCCCCTTATCCCTGTTGAAAAGACTGCTGCAGTCACACCTCAACTCCCCTTATCCCTGTTGAAACGACTGCTGCAGTCACACCTCAACCCCCCTTATCCCTGTTGAAACAGACTGTCTGCAGTCACACCTCATCCCCCCTTATCCCTGTTGAAACGACTGCTGCAGTCACACCTCAACCCCCCTTATCCCTGTTGAAACGACTGCTGCAGTCACACCTCAACCCCCCTTATCCCTGTTGAAACGACTGCTGCAGTCACACCTCAACTCCCCTTATCCCTGTTGAAACGACTGCTGTAGTCACACCTCAACTCCCCTTATCCCTGTTGAAACGACTGCTGCAGTCACACCTCAACCCCCCTTATCCCTGTTGAAACGACTGTTGCAGTCACACCTCAACTCCCCTTATCCTTGTTGAAACGACTGCTGCAGTCACACCTCAACCCCCCTTATCCCTGTTGAAAAGAATTCTGCAGTCACACCTCAACCCCCCTTATCCCTGTTGAAACGACTGCTGCAGTCACACCTCAACCCCCCTTATCCCTGTTGAAACGACTGCTGCAGTCACACCTCAACCCCCCTTATCCCTGTTGAAACGACTGCTGCAGTCACACCTCAACCCCCCTTATCCCTGTTGAAACGACTGCTGCAGTCACACCTCAACCCCCCTTATCCCTGATGAAACGACTGCTGCAGTCACACCTCAACCCCCCTTATCCCTGTTGAAACGACTGCTGCAGTCACACCTCAACCCCCCTTATCCCTGTTGAAACGACTGCTGCAGTCACACCTCAACCCCCCTTATCCCTGTTGAAACGACTGCTGCAGTCACACCTCAACTCCCCTTATCCCTGATGAAACGACTGCTGCAGTCACACCTCAACCCCCCTTATCCCTGTTGAAAAGACCCCTGCAGTCACACCTCAACCCCCCTTATCCCTGTTGAAACGACTGCTGCAGTCACACCTCAACCCCCCTTATCCCTGTTGAAAAGACCCCTGCAGTCACACCTCAACCCCCCTTATCCCTGTTGAAACGACTGCTGCAGTCACACCTCAACCTCCCTTACCCATGCTAGGCTATAGCTGGGTATATACCTGGCTCTGAGTGATGAGGTTATCCATGCTGGGCTGGGTATATACCTGGCTCTGAGTGATGAGGTTACCCATGCTAGGCTGGGTATATACCTGGCTCTGAGTGATGAGGTTATACATGCTAGGCTGGGTATATACCTGGCTCTGAGTGTTGAGGTTATCCATGCTAGGCTATAGCTGGGTATATACCTGGCTCTGAGTGATGAGGTTATCCATGCTGGGCTGGGTATATACCTGGCTCTGAGTGATGAGGTTATCCATGCTAGGCTGGGTATATACCTGGCTCTGAGTGATGAGGTCATCCATGCTAGACTATAGCTGGGTATATACTTGGCTGTGAGTGATGAGGTTATCCATGCTAGGCTGGGTATATACCTGACTCTGAGTGATGAAGTTACCCATGCTAGGCTGGGTATATACCTGGCTCTGAGTGATAAGGTTACCCATGCTAGGCTGGGTTTATACCTGGCTCTGAGTGATGAGGTTACCCATGCTAGGCTGGGTTTATACCTGGCTCTGAGTGTTGAGGTTATCCATGCTAGGCTGGGTATATACCTGGCTCTGAGTGATGAGGTTATCCATGCTAGGCTATAGCTGGGTATATTCTTGGCTCTGAGTGGTGAGGTTATCCATGCTAGGCTGGGTATATACCTGGCTCTGAGTGATGAGGTTATCCATGCTAGACTATAGCTGGGTATATACTTGGCTCTGAGTGATACGGTTATCCATGCTAGGCTGGGTATATACCTGACTCTGAGTGATGAGGTTATCCATGCTAGGCTGGGTATATACCTGGCTCTGAGTGATGAGGTTATCCATGCTAGGCTATAGCTGGGTATATACCTGGCTCTGAGTGATGAGGTTACCCATGCTAGGCTGGGTATATACCTGGCTCTGAGTGATGAGGTTACC
Source organism: Salvelinus fontinalis (assembly GCF_029448725.1). Taxonomy (NCBI): domain Eukaryota; kingdom Metazoa; phylum Chordata; class Actinopteri; order Salmoniformes; family Salmonidae; genus Salvelinus; species Salvelinus fontinalis. The sequence goes on along the minus strand of NW_026600401.1, from coordinate 223,305 downwards.
CATGCTAGGCTATAGCTGGGTTTATACCTAGCTCTGAGTGATGAGGTTATCCATGCTAGGCTATAGCTGGGTATATACCTGACTCTGAGTGATGAGGTTACCCATGTTAGGCTGGGTATATACCTGGCTCTGAGTGATGAGGTTACCCATGCTAGGCTGGGTATATACATGGCTCTGAGTGATGAGATTATTCATGCTAGGCTATAGCTGGGTATATACCTGGCTCTGAGTGATGAGGTTATCCATGCTAGACTATAGCTGGGTATATACCTGGCTCTGAGTGATGAGGTTACCCATGCTAGGCTGGGTATATACCTTTCTCTGAGTGATTAGGTTATCCATGCTAGACTATAGCTGGGTATATACCTGGCTCTGAGGGGTGAGGTTACCCATGCTAGGCTATAGCTGGGTATTTACCTGGCTCTGAGTGATGAAGTTATCCATGCTAGGCTATGCTAGGCTATGCTGTGTGTGTACAGTCCTACCTGGAAGATGGCTCTCCATGCTAGGCTATGCTAGGCTATGCTGTGTGTGTGTGTACAGTCCTACCTGGAAGATGGCTATCCATGCTAGGCTATGCTGTGTGTGTACAGTCCTACCTGGAAGATGGCTATCCATGCTAGGCTATGCTAGGCTATGCTGTGTGTGTACAGTCCTACCTGGAAGATGGCTATCCATGCTAGGCTATGCTAGGCTATGCTGTGTGTGTACAGTCCTACCTGGAAGATGGCTATCCATGCTAGGCTATGCTAGGCTATGCTGTGTGTGTGTACAGTCCTACCTGGAAGATGGCTATCCATGCATAAGCTATGTTGTCAAAGTTCACCGCTCC